>NC_051214.1:25668958-25813958 GCF_015220715.1 Pygocentrus nattereri
TTGTGAGGACATAGAATTTTTGCATGAGGCTGTACATGCTGTTCAGATCAGTTCAAATCATTTGATTTAATAATCATGAACTAAGCTATAATGGCCTGTGCACTCCAGTTTTAAGGGGTGTCTTTATGCACAGAATGACGTTTTTGTAAAACAGCAAGAAAATACAGTATGATAAACTAATGATCAATAAATAATTTAATTTCATTTTGTTAACTAATGATTTGTGTGCTATATGTATGTTATACATGATGTGTTTGTGTTTTATGTGTTATAATTCACTTTTACATGAACATTTTCTAACCTGTCTTTAACCTTTAGAATTTAGCAGAATGTATTTGTTACTGTGTCTTTAAGACCGATATATGTAAATAGCATCTGTTCTTATTTTCCTTCCTGGAGAGGAAACACTCCTTATAACTTCAACATGGGTTGGGGCTATCTTGCTGAAGGCTGAATAAGCACCCATATGTAAATGAGTGGGTTTTCATAATGTCACAAAAACAACAGATTCAAATGTTGGTGGCTTAGTTTCAGTATCAGGACTGTGTGGCCTAGGGAGTGGATAGTAAATTTTGACAATGTTTATATACATCATTTTTTCGCATTTAAAAAATGTAGACACAGGAGACAAATTCTGTTCTTTTTGAATACTTTCAACGCTCTTGAAATCATCAGATTCATCCACTCGGGGAAGAGATCCAAAGTACAAATGATGTTACAAATGTTCTTCTGCACGTTGCATGCAATTCTCCAAATCCTCAGATCTTACATAGTGTACCTTTTTAAGTGAATTAAAGTGTAGCTTTAAATAAATTAAAAATATCACCACAGAAGCAGTAGCCTTACTTAAGTAGGAACTTTCAGTGCTCTTTCCATTCCTTGTTCTCTCCCTGCACCTCACATGTAAACATGAAAATTTATCTTAGCTCACCTGGACTTAATACTCTTTATCTAGCCTGTAAATGTGTGTGTGTGTGTGTGTTTGAGCACAGGAAGTTGAACAGCTCCATCAGTGTCATTGGAGGACAGACAGGGACCATCAGTCGTGTGGAAGGACGAAGACGTCACACCTCAGATGAGAGCAACGCACAGGTGTGTGTATGTGAGGGAGAGGGAGTGGAAAGTAAAGATGGGAGACACATTTTTGTTTAATGAATGGAGCATGTCAAGAGTGTTGTTATATAAACCTTGCCCTTGTGTGTGTTTGTGGGTGTGTGTGTGTGTGTGTGTGTGTGTGTGTGTGTGTGTGTGTGTGTGTGTGTGTGTGTGTGGGGCTGTGTGGGTGGGTTTGTGTGGCTGTGTGGGTGTTGCAGGTGAAGCCCTCCTCTGAGCAGTCCTCGGATGCTGAGCTGCAGCCCCCCAAACTGCATCATTTCTTTCCTCCCAACATTCCTCCTCCCCCATTCCCCCCTCTCTCCATCAGCACCACTTCCCCTCTCATACCACCACCTCCTCGTGAGTCCTGTACACATGCACACAAACACGCACACACATACACTCTCCAGTGTGCTGGTTTATGCATCATAGTGATGTCACAGCAGGATTGTGCAGTACGGGCTTTTTCCTTCACCTGTCTTGAGACCTAAATGTTAATTTAGCTCTTACGTCAATGCTAGAAGCTTGCTAAAGTCAGTGTTTCATATCAAGCTCTGTAGGCCATCATGGGTCCCTGTTTTCCCCATTTTTATGTTTGTTATGCCTCATTTGAAAATGCCAGATGATCTTCATGATGAAGTCTCTAATAGAAATGGTCCAAAATGACATATCTTGCTACATTAACATCGGGGTTGAGTGATAACAGAATATGTATAACATCAGTACGTAATCCTCTAATCCATTATAGTGATAGAAAAAAGGCTGTAATCAGGTTACAGGTACAGGCTACATCTCCAAAATCAAACAGGGTGACTGACAACTAAGCCAAGTGAAAGTCAGTGTGATGGAAAGCAGCCGATCCAGTGGCACCTATTACGTGAACAGCACATCAAAATTGACATACTAACAACTGAGAAAGTGGTACAGTACTATAAAAAAACAACCAGAATGTCACAGTCACAGTCTTCAGCTATTCTTCTAGACATCTATGGCTAGTGCTGGACAAGGAAGGGTGCTTGTTTACTAGCCTTTACCCACCGTGGTGTGCTGTCAGCTGTTATAGTAAGCCAAGTAGGCAGTAAAAGGTCAGCAGTTTTTTTCTCTCTAAATGTGGAAACTACAAAGTCTAGTTTTCTGGCTGATAGTTGTCAGGCTCACTATAGCAATGTCTCTGGGACTTAATGCTTTCTAACTGGCATCCCAGGTTCCCCACCTAAAATGAAATTCTAGTTTTGGCAATTATATGTAAATTATATCCTTTTGTTTCATAAAGCAGTGTAGCTGAAGTTCCTGTTTGGCTTGCTTAAAGATGTATTGCTGAGACTAATTTGAATGAATTATTATTTAATATAAATTTTAAAAAGACAAATAATCCAAAAGCAATGGAAATTAATTAGATTCTGTCACTTTAATGTTGTAATCCTTTGGATTAGTTTCTCTCTCTTACAGCTGTGTGTGTGTGTGTGTGTGTGTGTGTGTGTGTGTGTGTGTGTGTGTGTGTGTGTGTGTGTGTTACGTAACTGCAGATCTTCAGCATTGTTGTTTAATGAACTATCAAAATGACGTACTATGTTTGTGCTGTCATTAGTGCTCTGTTTATTTTGATTCAAGCTTCAATGAAGTCAGTTGGCTGGAACCGCGTAGTTCATAAAAAATTAATTCCAGACTTTAGAGTTTCAGTGTTTTGTTTTTATGTGAGCTTCTGCCTCATCCTGACAGTCTCCATCTCCATCCTGCCACTCTCCAAATGCCTCGTCCTGTCGGGCTCTTAAAAAGTCAGAAATGTTTCTGTTTATCCATGAGAAACCAATAAATGAGGTCAAAGCTCATTGCGTCCATAACGCTGTGGTGCCCTGCCCATATGGCCATATTTCCTTAGTCACCTATAGCTAACAGGTCATAGTTCCAGTGTCCTGTGGTGTGTCCTGGCACACTTACCATTGGTCTATAAGTCAAGGAGTCAGCCAATCAGCAGACATCTCAGCCAGTCCTTATGAGAGCTGAAGGTTTAAAAATTGTGTTTTTCAATGAAAAACAAACACACATCTGCGTAATTGTGGGGTAGCTGTGCATGTACTGTATGTGTGAGTGTGTGTGTGTGTGTGCGCACACTGCAAGCCAAAAGCTTAGAGGCAACATTATGATAAAGTACATGGAAGTAATAGATGGACAGTAATAGATAAACACGGCATCTGTCTTTCTCCATTTTCCTACTCTTTTTTTCTTCATATTTTCAGTCCTAAACCCCTGCCCTGTCTTAATACAACCTGTTCAGATGATCTTGAATGGCCTTTCATTCAGATGGTCTTGATTAACTGAATCAGGTGTGTTAATTAAGGGTCTCTAAATGAAGAAAAACTGGTAAAATAAGACTGCAGGCTTTTTCTATATAGTACATTTGCAAACCAGTGGAATAGTTTGGAAGACTTGACTGTTGGCATATTAACATAATTCAAAATATTTACAGACTTTTAAATGTCACCGCTTGCTTATTTACATTTGGCTTGTATGTATGTGATAGAAAGAAAAGAAGCATAAAAGATTGAAGAGAAGACCGAGGTGGTCTTCCGAATCCTGTATGAATATGAGTGTGTAGTTTTGTTTTCATATGCACGTTCCTATATGCTTGTGTGTATGATCCAGTGCACATGCACGCCTGTGTTTAATCACGCCCATATGTGCAGGAGCTCTTGTATGCATGTGTGTGTAACCATCTGCAGGTTTTCTGGGCATCTCTGGCTTATTCTCTGTCTCCCAGTGTTCCTCATCAGCTGCCTCTGTGTCCAGAAAGTCCACAGCTGAGCTACCGCAGCCCTTCATCTTCAAAGCCCCGTCAAAAAATCATGCCCAGCCAAATCCCGCACCCCCTTCCGACCCCCGCAGACAGCCTGACCCTCATTCGCCCCAAAATGCCCCTTTATCCTCTTAATACTACCAAAATATCAAACATCCGTGCCAGACCCTGCCTTTGAAGTTCGCCCTTTTAAGCCTGGCTGGCCGTTTTATCGTAGTACCCTTCCTCTATCTTTAAACGAAGCCCCTCCACATAAACCCAAAACCCCTAACTCCCCTCACACATACGCACACACATGGGCTGGCCTGTCCCGCGTTTCCTTTTGTGATGTAGATGTGTGGTGTTGGGCTAAAAATAGCGGCCCTGGGGCAGCAGAAAGTGCCACGCCAGCAAATCTGCAGCACGAGAAATGTGCTGAATGACCCAGCTACACACAGAGAGAGAGAGAGAGAGAGAGGGGGGAATGGTGGAGAGCACTGTAGTTAGGAAAAGAAAAGGTATACAAGAAAAGGTGTTAAAGGGAGAAATGCCCGTAAAAAATGATAAAAAAAAAATATAGGGCAGTGGAGAAGACAAATTGAGCCTGATTGATTAAACCCCTCAGCAAATGAGCACCAAAACCAAGACCCCTGCGACCAATTATGGCCTGATCATTGATACTGCTGCATGTGCTAGCATATTTTGCTGTGTTTTGAGAGAGTCAATTTCTGAAACACCAATGTTTGAGAGAAAAAATGCATCTAGGCATTTAAAATATTGAGGTGTTTAAAGTCATTTTGAACTAATGGGTCATCAGAAAGTGCACACAGTAAAATTTACAGGAATTTTTAGGGCCGGGAGTCGATCCCAGAATGAGTCTGTTTTCCGAATCCAACCATTTGGGAATTGAGAGTCAGCTCCAAAACTTTAGACTCGATTCCTCATAGTTATGTTCAGGTTTCCCTCAAGTGTGACATCATACATGTGTGAGGTATCAAGTGTGAGATATTCTGTTGCCCCTGTCTAGACAGCCTGTCTGAAAAGTTGCGTTCTTTCATAATGCACACCTAAATAGATCAGCTGTGTTTTACATCATAAAAAGTGGTAAACAAAGTAAAATGTGAAATTTGTGACAAAAACGTGGCTTATAGTGAATGTTTATATATCTGTGGTGAAAACAAAAGCCTCACATAAACATTCTGTGTTGCTCATGCTATTGTGCTGTGGCAGCCATGCACGCACAAGGGCTTGATTTTGAGAGCTTTTCTAGAATCATGTACAAAACTGTCGTGACTCAGCTGCACGTGCATGTGTTTAGATGTAGCCTCGTCAATGCTGAGAAACTGTTCTAGCTTTAATTAGCCTGTTTCAGCATTGTCTTTATGCCTTTATGTCTTTGTGTCATGTATGTATCTTTTAAGTTGTCTAGTGAATCTGTTGTCATGAATTGTAAGTGAACTCCCGCTGGTTTTTCTGGGGGGAGGTGGCAGTCTATGGGTTAGCCACTAGGCCTAAAGAGCTACACATTGTAAGTGTGTGCTAACAGCATAATAAAGAACATTTCCTTACCAAGATGCATCTACTCAACTGTAAAGACGAAAGTGTCATAGAAATGTTCAGCTTTGCTGACCACTGTCAAGATGTTATTTTGCTGGTAATGTAAGGACGTTTGTTCATGTACTAGCTCTCCTAGTAATTGGGTGAATTGCTGCATCGATCTTAAAAGCAATCTGACTCCAGCGTGAGTTTACGCTTAACCCCTGCTTGTGTGAAAGGGACTTGTGTGTAAGGGGCTTGTGTCCTGATTTTTGGAATCAAGAATTAAAAAAGCTATTATTGACTACTAGACTCGGAATCATAATCAACTCTAGAGTTTCTGGAAAGCAAACATTTTTAGTTCATCAAGGTACAGACAATGTAAATGTTCCCTCAAAGGTACCACAGTGGTTTTAAGGTCCAATTGTGAACTTTAAATAAGTTCTTCCAAGGTTCAAATTACATATCTGTATCTTTTCATAGCCGAATGTTAAAACAGAACGGTGAAATAAAAGCCTGGAGACGAGGCAGGATGTGTGGAGTCGGGACAACAAAATATAATTTCAATGGATTATGGTATAATTATGCTCTCTGACTAAAGGTACTGTGATGTACACTTGAGAGTACCACCCCAGTGACAAGAGGGAGACTGCCCTAGAGACAGTTTTAGTGTAGGAGTCTTCCTTGCGACAGCATTACCGAGCTGTTTCAATGAACTATATCTTACAAAAAAGCAAAACAAAAGAAGAAAGTAAAGACGTGTAGGAATGGAGAGAATGTTGTTTAGTGACAAGTACCTCAATAAAATCAGACAGAATTTTTCCTTGTTCCTTCCGGCTTTTTCCTTATTTCCAAATGTTAGAACTCTAATGGAGTATAATATAATCAAATGGAGAATCAAGAAGAGAACGTGCTCATTTGCAGAACGATTAAATGACAGCACAGGACACTAATGTCTCTCGACTATATAGGGTGACACATGGGCTGGAACCACATAATTCATAAAAAATAAATTCCAGACTTTTTAATTTCAGTGTTTTGTTTTTATATGAGCTTCTGCCTCATCCTGACGGTCTCCATCTCCATCCTGCCGCTTTCCAAATGCCTCGTACTGTCAGTCTCTTAAAAAAAAGCTAGATAAAAGCCAGCTGGCCAAAACTAGTCATTCATTCTTCTTCTCTGAAACTCCAAAATAAAACTAGAGAATAGAGAGCTGATAAGTGCGCTCTGGAATTAGCTGAAACTGTAGAGCCAGAACAAAATGACATTTGATAGCAATTTCTTTGTCTGAGAGGGGCCTTGGGCCAATGTGGTGTTGTTGAGAGTCCAACCTGTAAATCAAAGCGATGGACGTCACAGGCTTTTAAGCGTTCAGAGGCAGTTGGAGTTGTTTTCGGAGCAGAGAGAGCTGGGCTGGTATCCATTCTTCTTTTATAGGACCTGAGTTTGCTGGCACTGGTGAAAAAATTCTGCATGCAGTCAGTACACTCAGGCTCCTTCTGGGTTTGAATTAAAATGTAAATTAGAACAATCCGCGGCACAAAAGGCCTACATGTGCAGGATGGTCCTGCATGCAAGTTGACTTGATTTAAAGGTAATGGTGTTGTCTGGACAAGTAAGGTCATAGCAATGAGTTGTCTCAGTTTGTGAAAGTAAGAAAAGGGTTTCAAATACAAATCGGCTGTTTTCAGCAAGTCAAATGAGACCAGTGTTAAGATTTTTCCTTTGAATGTCGAGCCAAAGCTTTGTCGACTGGCCAAAACGGGCAAATCAGGTTCTGCTATATTTCACAGTGATCACAACTACTCTGATTGTAAACTTATGAAATTTGAGACTAATGTAGAGGCACTAGCATGCATTACTGTGGACTGATATATAAGGGAATGAAGCCATGGAGATGAAGTTGCCCCGGGCTGGTTTCACCAGCTAGTTATGATCTAAATGCTTATTAACTTTTGATTTATTGATGCATTAATAAATCAAAATGGATTGCGCCACAAAAACTAGGTGTAGCGTTGAGCTTATTAGTCAGTAAATATTTGGTGGTTGGTTTCACAAAGCAGAATTTATTATTTAGCTAACTTTAGACTTGTTTCAATCTAACCCTGAATTTTCTGTCTCACAGTGGTGGATCACTTTTCACCAGGCCTCATCACCATGGCCTCATCACTTATGCTGCATCTACGGGGCAGGTTAAGTTCAGGATTTCAAATTATAAAGCACTGTTTAACCAATCAGAGCGAATATCTGAGCAATTAGGGCCAGGCCTCTGACAAAAGTGGACCTTTCTTTTCCTTCAAAATGTTTTAAGTAAAGGTCACAGATATGAAGAATATGAGGTGTGTATTATTCCCCTAAGCACTAGCACAGTAAAGCTGTACATACATACATGCATGCAAATATATATATATATATGGTCAGCTCCATAATTATTGGCACCATTGGGTAAAAGAGGTAATAAAACATTTGGTTAATTAGCTCAATTTCACACAAATATGAGAAAAATGAAGTTTGCTAGATGCTACTGGAACTTTCAAAAAGCTTAAACAGGGTCTTCCAGCAGGACAGTGATCCAAAATGTGCATCCCAGAACTGGTTAAATGATCACAGAATCAACGTTTTTTGACGTCCATCCCAGCCCCCTGACAAAATCTTCGTTTCAAACATCTGGGGTGATCTGAAGAGGCCCTGCAGAAAGTGTAAAGATTATGCATTTAGAAGTGGCATCAGATCCCTCTGTATTCTCCGGTATAATCGAGCATTGAAGGAGAAGAGTTAGCGCTGTTATGTTGACAAAAGGAAGTTGCACGTGGTGCTAAATGCAGGTGCCAATAATTGTGACACATGTAGTTAATTTCTTGTAATTCATTCAAAATTTGATAAGACCTCATGTTTTCATAGACTGAACTGATCCAAACTAAAGGTTCAATTTTTCCCTCAAATTTTCAGGGGAAGATTTCTTTTAAAATTTTTTTTGATTTATTTATTTTTTTATTTTACCTGTTTTTTCAAAGGGTGTCAATACTTAATTAAGTACACTGCTGTTCAAAAGTTTGTAGCCACTGTTTTTAATCAATTAAAGCAAAGTTTATTACAGAAAGAACAGTATGATGTTGGTATTCTGTAACTTTATACATATACTTCTTTACTCCTGGCCTTAATACTCATTTTCTTAATAGAGCCAAATATGAACTGTAATTTTTTTTGGCAAATGTCCCACCTGGCTCAGAACACTGTTTGAATGAGCTGCTGTGGTGGTGTGCAAGACCTTTTTGGCCAATTTCTGCCATTGCTCAGAGGCATCATCCCTAACCAGTGCATTAAACTGGCTTTTGTATCTCATAGAAGATTTCTAATAGCATTTCATATGGCAGTAGTTCATACAGCACTTCATCATTTTGGATTGTCTGCAAGCACTCAGGCTTTTAATCGGGCCGGCGGCCAGCAACGCAGTGACACTTAATGAGGCTGAGGGGAAAAAGAGTGAGAGACTAGGAGAAAGAATGGGAGGAAAAAGAAAGCAAGACACGCAAACACAATTATCAGTCTCCGCCATTAGCTCTCTCATACGCTGCCAAGCATATAGCCCCAACCCTGCCTCACACACACTCAGGTACATGCAATTACACACATACACAGAGCCATATGGTACACTAGCTCGGTGCTTCTTTGTGTGTGTGTGTGTGTGTGTGTGTGTCATTGTGGGATGTTAGTTTATCATAACATTAAGTAGGGCAACTACATTGTGCAATCTAGTGCAGGTTTCATGCAAAGATTGCTTTGTCCAGTGCTAGATCATTGGTCATTATGAGTAGGACTATAATAAGATTCACAAATTATTATACAGCAGTTAGTTTGACCAGGGGCGTTACGTTCATTATAGAGCCACCCTACCTGTTACCATTAGGAAAGAAAAAGAAGCCCTACCAGTTACCGTGAGCAAAGATAAAAGAAATTGCTATATAATTCCTAATTACTATATCGTCACTGTCCAACGAAAACAAGTATCTCCAAATTAGTAACTTTACAGGAGAGAGCTAAAACATTCTTTACTTTCTATTTAGGTTAATGGAAAAAGATACATACCAGCGATGGTTCTGCTTTATTAACTTGCTGTATTGTGATCTAAATGGCTAGTTTCTTTTCCTTCTCTCAACCCAAAAATAATGATGACAGTAAATAACACATTGCAAATGATGTTCTATAGCAAGAATGATGTTCTATATGAATATTTTAGACTCTAATTGTGCAAATTGCTGCAATGTTGCATGCAACAGATATTATGGTTCATGCAACTTGCAACCTGCAACCAGTTGCATGAAAATTTTACCATGTAAAGCCTAAAGGGTGGATTTGGAAGGTGGAACTTTTCATGAAACTAGTTAATACATTGCAGATGTCTTTATATAATGAGAACAGTACAATGTATTAAGAAATATCAGCCGGGCATTTGGCTAACTGGTGGGGCGATGGGATGTATTACATGTAACTTAGCTTCTGAGTTGCTTTGTGTAACAGTCGAGTTGCACTGACATACACTGTTGTAAAAGCAATAGGAGGCCAGCAGCCTTCTCTTCTCTGTAATTATGTGATACATTCAGAATGAATGAAAGAATGAAGCAGAAGGGGAAAAGGCAGCTTGTGTTTCAGGATCATTCTGATGACTGACAGTGTGTGAGTGAGGGGAAGCTACGTCTTTATTTCAGTCTGGCTGAGGGAGAGCAGTGTGATCTCTCTCTTCCTCTAACTTCTATTTTTCTTTCAGCCCTTTCCCTTTTTTGTAAGGGGTTTTGTTGTTGAAAACTTTCATTCTGAGGCTGCCTCTCGTCAGGGGGCTGTGTGGAAAAACAAAGAGGGATGGTGCCCAGATGTGTGTGTGTGTGTGTATGTGTGTGTGTGCGCATGTATGTGTGTGTGTGTGTGTGGTACAAGTATGTGTGTTTATGTGTGCTTTTGTGATCAAAGTAAAGTTTGTGTGTGTGTGTGTGTGTGTGTGTGTGTGTGTGTCTCTGTCTGTCTGTCTGTCTGTCTGTCTGTCTGTCTGTCTGTCTGTCTGTCTGTCTGTTTGTTTGTTTGTCTGTCTGTCTGTCTGTCTGTCTGTCTGTAAAGGGTATTTAGCGGCTGGGGTTGTGTTGTCACCATTAGCCGGGTCAGGAAAGTGAACAGTCCTGCTGGACAGACTCCGACTGGAAGTTTGATTAAATGTTAGAAAGTCCCACAGGGTCACAGCCATTTGGAGAAAAGCAAACAAATGCTGCTTGTCTTTATTCCTCTTGCCCTTTCTCTCTCTGTCTATATCTCTCTCTATGTTTCAGTTTCTCTCTTTCTCCTTGTCTGACTGTGGCTCTTTGTCTCTTTCTCACTCTGTCTCTCCCCTTTTCTCTCTTTCTCTGTGAAGTGTCAGAGAGATTGGTCAGTTGTCCTGCCAATTGCTAAGAGACACACAGCTCCCCACTTACAGCCAAACGTGAAAGTGAGACCAGGTGGGGGTGCAAGGGGTATGGGGTGGTTTGCTGGGGAGACCACTGGGGGCGGCAAGGGATTGGTTAAGGGATACCATGACCCTGTCCCCCTCTTGATGGTGCCATTGCCTTGTCTCTCTCTCTTTGTGTCTCTGTCCCTCTTTCTGTCTCTTTCTCTCTCTCATTGCCAACCTGTCTCTCTCTCTCACTGTCTCTTTGTCTTTTTCTGTCTTTGTCTCATTTTCCCTCTATCACTGAATTCAGTTCTGCCTTTCTCGCCCGCTGGTTCAGATGATTGTACGAATGCAGGATCAGTGTTAAATATGCCTTGATTGTATTTTTGTTTATTGACATTAAATTCTTGATCTGTATATATAGCTATGATTTGTTTTTCAGTACCTGTTGATTCTGTGTGTGTGTGTGTGTGTGTGTGTGTATTTTGTTCAGATAGAGTGTAGAAGTAATTCTGTGTGTTTGTATCTTTGTCACAGGACTGCCCACGACTGTGCTGCCACTTGGTAAGGATTTATGTCACAAGCTTCTGGGACAGTATTAAATTCCAGTATATTACATTATATTATATTATATATATATATATTCTATTATGTATGTATGCATGTATGTAATCACTGTGTATCATACTCAAATTTAATACTCTGTGTGTTCAGGTTTCCCTGTTCCTCCTGGAGTGCCCTCTCCTCCTCCCATGATAACTTCACTAGACAGGTAAGTGAGAGTGTTTTTAGAAGATGAGGTGTGTGAGATGTAATGATTGTCTTTGTGTTTGTTGGGTGTGTGTGTGTGTGTGTGTGTGTGTGTGTGTGTGTGTGTGTGTGTGTGTGTGTGTGTGTTCAGGTTTCAGAGGTGCAGGAGCAGGATAAAGCGTAGACACATCCCAGACACTGAACAACAACACAGCCACTCATTTAGCAGCAGGAGCTCACACAGGCAAGAGAGAGAGAGAGAGAAAGAAATAGAAAGAGAGGATAGAAAGAAAGGAAAAACGAGTGAGAGAGAGAAACAGAGAGAAAGACAAACATAGAGAGTGTTGTGAGAGATGGACAGAGAAAATAGAGTATGATGAAGAGAAAACAAGGCAGAAGGAAAGAGAGAGAGAGACTGAAAGACAGAGCACGGCAACGAGAGAGAGATGGAGAGAATGTGAGAGAGAAAGACAGACAGAGAGAAACAATAAAGAGTGAAAGATAAATAGAGAGAGAGTGGAGAGTGACTGAGATGGATAGAGAGAAAGGCAGAAATAGAGACAAACGAAGAGAGACAGAAATGGACAGAGAAAGAGATGGAGAGAGGCATAAAGATGGAAAGAGTGTGAGATACAAATGCAGATGAATACAAAAAGTGAAAGATGGAAAGAGTGTGTGTCTCAGTGAGAGAGTGGGAGAGTGTGTGTCTGAATGTGTGTGTGTGTGTGTGTGTGTGTGAGAGAGAGAGAGAGAGAGAGAGAGAGAGAGAGAGTTTGAGCAGGGTTGATTTGGAGTGCTGTTGTGAGTTACTGCATTTTCAGAGAGATTGTTTTGATGTGAACTCTCGAGTTCTGCTGGAGGGAGTGATGAGAAAAAGAAAGCCAGTGAGTGAGGGAGACTAAAAAAGAGAGAGAGAAGAAAGAAAAAAAGAAGGAATTGCAAAGTAAGGATGACAGCAGATGACAGCTGTGTGTAATTCCCCCTGACAGCAGTGATTGATGTGATATACAGCAGTGATCGACAGCAATCATTGACCTTGTGGGACACTGAAACAAGGCTTGTGCTGCAGTAATATTTCTCACTGTCCCAGTCTTCTACTTTTATGCCCCCCCCCTCCTTTTTGCAGAGCTCAGAATGTAGGCCAGTTGATGAAAGTTGAAGTCCTCTTTTAGAGACTGAGGATTTGAGACAAAGGCACTAAACTGCTTTCTGTCATAGTTAATCTGCTTTGAACTTCCTCATATCTGTACTCACACACACCACACACATGCAGACGCTGCTTAACCATTCAGTTTGATTCCACTGGAAACTCTTAGCAGTAGCCTGGCAAATCTAACTTAGTAAAACAACTACTAATTATTCCTTTATTTTAGTTAGGTTTAGTTTAGTTTAGTCTGCCCAATTGAGTCTAGATGGACACTCATATTGTCCTTTTAGGATGAGCTGCTGTTAATAACAGCAGACAGTTAGTAAAATAATGGCGAAGCATGTATGTGATTCTGACACATTCTTGGCCAAGCATCAGCGACTTGATTGCTGAAATTCAAACTGACCAACCACTGAATCAGTTGCTTGGATTGTGAGCATCTCTGTTTTAATGCAAAGCAGGAGTAGGATAATACATTTATATCAAGATTACATGTGAGGAATGGATTTTATGTTGTGGTCGGTTAGTGAAAGTTAGACATCGTCATTCTTCAGCCCTAACATTAAAGTAACAGAGCACTTGTATCCCAGTCAAATTGCTGACCAATCAGTGAACACCCACATGTATAATTTAATGCACTTTAAGCATTGTAGGGTAAAACCAGCTGAACCAAATGCGAAGGATACAACTTCTCAAAAACACAAACTGTGGTTTGGACTTCAGAAAAAGAATTAATGTTCCTAAAACCATATGTGCATGGATTAAAAGTCTTTGGCTGTAGTAAACTGTTTACGATAGGCTGTTTGCTAGTGAGTTTGTCTTTTTTAGATGCTTTTCAAGGTGGGTGTTAGTTTAGCATGCACATCCATCTGTGTCTCGTTTTTCGGAGCTTGCAGGCGTCGCAGCTCATCTCTGCTGGTCCAGAACGATGGTGCTAAAGGCTGTCCCTGACCCTGACGCTATAAACCTATCCAAATATGGAAGGCCTAGAACCAGACAGGGTGGCCATGTTTGTATCCTCAGTCTCCTGTTTATCAGCTTCCAGAACTCTCCTTTCCTCCAACTTTCCCTGCTTTCATTCCCCCTCTTATAGCTTCTTTTCCTCCCTCGTCCCCTGCAAGACAAACAGCTAAGTCTAGGCCCCCCCACACATACTGCTATTAGATTTTCTCCCTCAAGCAAGAGACATCCTCTCTTAACTGATGATCTTATTTGGGTGTGTTTACTGGGCTGCTGTCAACACTCAACAAGATGTGGTCAGTAGTCCTCGCATCTTTCATAATGTTATGATGCTGTCTTTGAACTGATTTGTGCTGGGACACCTTTTTAAATGGCTTTTAATTGTACTGTGCTGATTTCCACTTATGAATAATGACTAATCATCATCATCATCATCATCCTCATCATCCACCTCTTATACATTTTCCCATGCACTCCTTTCATGGCGCATATATTGGCTAATCAATTGATCAATTTACATGTAATTTATTTTTAGCTATCTATGAGTAGTTGTTTCTGTTGATTGTAACTTGGCAGTACTGTGCAAGCAGAACATTAGTGCAATAGTCAAAGTTGATGTGCTCCAAACTTGATATGCTGCCAAAAAATCCCTCCCCCCATAAAAACAGGGTGATTTCTATGTTTGCATGAGTGTCAACCACATCTGGAACTATTCTCCAGTTTTATCTCCGATTTATAAACCTCTTTATCTCCTTTCTGCCTCTTTTCTTCCCAGTCCCTTCTTTTCTCCATTTCCGGCTCTCTGAATTAACTCACCTCTCTCCTTCTTTCGTTTAAAGAATGGTTCTTCTCACGTCTGCTGCGCTGTGCCAAGTCCAAACATCCTCTGTGGAGTTTCCGTTAGGCCGAGCCCTGCCAACCGGCGGCTGTATAATTTATGAATCACTTCCTGTCCTAGCATGGCTTCAAAAAAAAAAAATCTCTTTCTGTTTCTTCGCCTTTTTCCTCATTCTGTCTTAGATTTGCAGATGCACCCGCACAAACACTTGCAGATGCACACTGGAGGCTGAGAGTGTTTGTTATAAATGGGGATGGTCTTAAGAGAGAGCCTTGAGGAACACCTAAAGTGGGGGACACGGGAGTGTGTAGTGTGTAGTGGACCATTGGGATCCCTGGGTACTTGTGAAAGGAGAGAACCCTGTCATTAATCTCTCCTATTAATTTCCTTTGCTCAGATGTGTTCCAAAGCTCAACACAACCCAAATATCTGAAGAAAGAGGCATTACTTTCAGAGTACTGGGAGAAAGGCAGGCCTTATTGCTTTGTGAATTTACATGCCCAGAATTGTCATCAACGTGATTTGTTTTTGCACCAGAAATTGGTGAATTTGGTGGCTTGAGATCTGTCATCTAAAATCCATTACAGTTCCATTGCCCTAAAGAGGACCAATGAAAGATCTAGTGCAATATCAGAGGCTGGATTATTGATAAGTTTACTTTAAGCTAAGTTAAATTGATCAGATGCTGCAATAGCTATGGGTTACAGAGCATGCCTTTAAGGTTTATGCAGTGTGTGGGCAGTGCTGTGGGAGCTGTGCAGTGATTAGCTGCTTTAACGAGGCTAGCGCTAATGAAGGCTAGCCTCGGGGGTGAGAAAAGACTCTAGCTGCCAGCTCCAATAACATCGATTATCATCAGTGAGACTCTCTCTTTTATCTCTTTACTTTCTTCTGTCTTTTCCCTCACTTATTCCATAGAAAGAACGAGGGTGAGGTGCCTTATTATGGAAATATCTTAACTCTGACATCTTATCTTAGCTGTTTAGTTACTGTGACAAGTCCAGTTAGGACTGAATGTAGGGCAGCAACTATTAGCTCTTCAGTTTATAATCTTATCCTAACTCTAGATAAGAAAACAGTATTATAGAAACATCCTAACTAGTCAGAATTTCCTAAATTCTGTCCTAACTTTAAGACAACCCAAGTAGTGTCCTTCAACTTCATTTTGTGTTTAACCATCCACCTCTGTTGTTTTTAGTTCACTACTAGCATAACCAAGGGGTGTTTTCACTTATGAGATGTTTTCCTTTACAACTCTGCATTTATAAAATCTGAGAAGTGTTAATGGTGATGAAAACTTGAGACAGAGTTGAACGTGTAGCTGTTTTTAGGAGGAATAACAGCGCAGTCAGTGTATGTGTTTAGGAAATGGAAACTGAAACTGGGGAGCAGCAACACTGATAAACAGCAGGGGATAATCTCAATATATTTTAAATCTCCAGTTTATTGCACTTTATTTTTGTTTTGACCTTTTTCATTGGTAACAGTAGCTGTATCTTTTTTAACATTGTTTTGATTACATGTTTATGTTTCAGCTGTGGCTGTTTGTTTTAGCTGTACCGGTCAGATTTCAAGACAAAAAGACAGGACTTTTAATGTAATACTGCCCCAAATGTACATACGCCATGTCTGCAATACATGCACATGTGTTTGACATTAATGCTGAGTTTACAAAACCTGTAGTGGCCACTGAAACATTAGTAAATTGAAGTTGAGTAAATTGGACTGCATTACAGTGCGAAAGTCAGATACCATCCTTCATTCATTCAGTTTCCAGGCAAAACGACCATTAAGTGCAAGTTTTTTAATTTTTAGCATCAGAAATAAAGCAGAAAACATACTTTCAACAGAGATTAACATAAAAACCGAAATGTATGTCTTTTTTCGGTACTTAGTATGTCCACCTTTAACCTTTATTTCACACCTACAAAGTTCAGTCTTAGAAGTTGGTTGCATTTCTCCTTCTCACAATCCGAGTAATCATAAACTCATTCAGTGATGTTGAGGTCTGGACACTGGAGTGGTTAGTTCATTGTTCTGAGAAGTCCAACAGCTTCTTTGTTTGATTTGCAAAGTTTTTTTTTTTTGATTCCTTTTCTCATTAATGGCTGCTTTACAGCTACACATACTTTCAGACCCACAGCAATGTGTTCTCACAGTGGAAGGATGGACAGAAACTGCATTTTTTTTCATATTTCCTCCTCGTTCAAAGATGAAATCTTTAGCTGCTGCTTATCTGATGGAGGCTGTTTTGGTCTACCAGGTCTTGCTCTGTTGTCAGGAACCCCATTTTTTCTATACTTTATAGTTCCAAATTTGGCTGTTCAAACAATTCATGGCTCCCGGGTAGCAGTTGGGGGTTAGATGTCTTGTTCAAGGGCGCTTTAGTCACGTACTGTCAGCTCAGAGGATCAAACCTGCAACCTTCTGGTCACAAGGCTAGTTCCCCAACCTCCAGCCCCTGAATGCCCCCCATGTTGTCTTTCTCCATCCTTATGTAAGCGCATTATTGTGGAATCTCCTCAAAAACATTTCCTGAAAAATTAATAACTCACTTAATGTCTGTTTAAAATGAAAATGAACCCCTTAAAATCCCAGCCTTATTACATACTAAGGCTTATTAATAAATAACCACAGGGACTTAAATGCAAACAGCTTGAGCTCTATTGAAGTATATAATAAAACATTTGGCCCACCTAAAGGCCTTGGCCATTTATAGGGTTAAACAAATGAAGGCCGGTCTCTGTGACCTTTGCACAGTCCTGTATGTAATTAGCTGTGCTTCCAGAATCACATCTGCACCCATATTTTGCACCAAGCAATTCAATTCAACCTTTCTTTGTACAACCAAACTTTTTCTTTAGACTCAGATGCCAGTTTCAGTACATAATATGCATTATTTTTTGGACAGAATGCATCCTGTCAGTGCCTGAAACCTGGGGTGAAAACCTTAGTACATCTGGCCCTGTGAGTGCAGCACTAGAGGGAGAAGGAGATTAGGGAACTGGCTGACTTTTAAAGGAGGAGGAGAGTGAGCGAGGAGATACAGGAGGAAAGAGGGATGGAAGGAAACAGCACAGCAGCATCCCTTCCAGGCTTATTTATAGAAGCAGAGCATTTGGAGTCTGAACTAACACCTGTCCACAAGGAGTCCTCTTGGACGCACTCTCATAAACACACACACACACACACACACACACACATCTTTTTTCACCTTTCACCCCTAGGGGAAGCTTTCAATCGGGAGCACGGCGGCTCGCCAGAGACTGTGGACAGGCAGTGTTTTCACTGCCAATATCCGTAATAACTTTATCTCTCGCACGCATACACACACAAACGTAAACCTGCCAGGTTACCGGGCGCACATTGCGCCTTGACCGAGCGCCAGTCACATCAAAAGATGGGGAAGCTGAGAGCCAAAACTGAGACGAAGCTTTTGATCATTGAGAAAACAGATTTGAAAAAAGACCCCTGCTTTATTCTTTTTCCCTCCCTTGTTCTCTCCCCACTTTCCTGAACATTTATTCCCTCTCTTTATCCTTCGTTACATGTAATGGTCTCCGTGTGTTACGCTGGCTTACAGGTAGACTGGCGCATACAGGCCAAATGAGTTTTTTTCCTCTAAATTGCTGCTTTTGTACTTTTTTATGCTTGAAAAAATGTTGTTTACTATGTTCAGTTTGGTCAGTATTGACTTAATTTTGGTGGAAAATAAGTCTATTCTGAGCCATGCTAGGTCAAAGATTATTGTGGGGACATGTTGCAAAAGACTATGCTAAGGTGCAGATTTGTTATTATTTATGTGTGCTTAGTGAAAGCATGTACCATAATGGGAACAAGTTTTGAGTTCATATATCCTCTTCAGATTTAGGCACATAATACGGTTTTGTAGTGATAGATATGAGCGAAAAAGTATGTTTTGGAACGGACTCAGAACAGACAAAACAACAAATACTCAATAATTCAGCTCATCATGGAAAAAAGGGATGTGCGTATGATCCTAACACCGTATCCACAGTGAAGTAAGGAGGTGGGAGCATTGTGGTATGCATATGCTGCATCTCTGCAAAGAGTGCTGGTAAATTACACGTCATTGAAGGAAACATGAAAGAAGTGATGAAGATTTCAACAAAACGATACCAAGCCAAGCTTATGACCAGTCTCCAGACTTTAATCCCATTGAAGTCCATCAGCAGGACCCTTGTAACCTTGGAAAAGATGGTTTGCAAAGACTAATTAGCTGAAATTGAACCACAGTGCTGCAGAAAGCTAATCACTTCTTACCGTAAATGTCTAGAAGCTGTAAATTCCAGCAGTGGCTTTGAAACAAACTATTTATGTGGTGTTTGAATACTTGAATTTTCAGTTCTTCAGTTCTGTTTTTTAAACATGTCTTTGTTTATGCTTTTGAATACATACATCATGTGAGTAAATATAAAGTGTGTGTGCTACAGTGATATTATATTATTAAAGTATGGCATTTAAGTAGAAGCATGCAATGGTGACGTCCTCATCTCAAACAATTTATTGAAACAAAAGCCAACAACAGTGGTGGGTAAACCCCAACAAAAAATGTCGATGTCTGAATAACTGGTCATGTGCCCTTGAGCATCAATTACAGCTTGACAGTCTCTTGCTGATCACAAGTCAACTCATTGTCTGCTGAGGCATAGCATCCCACTCTTCTTGAAGGGTGGCCCTCAGATCATTGAGGTTCTGGGGTACAGAGTTATGAGCCTCTACATGGCGACTCAGCTGATCCCATAGGTTTTCTATGGGATTCAGGTCTGGAGAAAGTGCAGGCCATTCCATTTGAGATACCCCAGTCTCCAGCAGCCATTCCCTAATGATGCAACCTCGATGAGCTGGAATATTGTGGTCCATGAAGATGAAATTAGGCCTGTGTTGTTCATGCAGTGGCACGATGACTGGATTAATGATGTTATTCAGTAGTATGGGCTGGTCAATGTACTGTTCACAAAGTGTAGAGCAGTTTTGTTTTGACTAGACACATCTGCCCACACTGTAACACCACCACCACCATCTTGCCATTAAGCTCCTTATTTGAGAACAGCAAGTTGTGCAAAAAGTACTGAAACATTGAACAGCTGGACATGTGCATTGAAAAGTTTAGAGAAGGCCACATTAACTTCACCTGTAAAGGTTAGAGTTGCATTTTAGGTTCCTCCTGAAATTTCACCCAAAAGCCAAATATCCCAAACTTTTTGTCAGTAGTGTATGTATGTATGTATGTATGTATGTATGTATGTATGTATGTATGTATGTGCGCACTGGGAATACTTTAAATAACGAAAAAAAACTGAATACTTGTTCTCATTACTGTAATTTGATGGTTATCATCTCTACTTTTGCAGTGCTCGTTCAAGAGGAAGCCATTCCGCCCCATTGTACCGCTTTTCTGCAGGTATGATGCATCAAAGCATATCACACAATACAGTTTTATGCGATAATTTTACTTGCTTCTGTGTACTTGCTGTCACTATTACATACACTGACCGGACACTTTATTAGGAACACCATTCTAATATTGGGTAGGACAGCCTGGATTCTTTGTGCCATGGATTTAACAAGGTACAGGAAACATGCCTTAGATATTCAAGTCCACGTAGACATGATTACATCACTTAATTGCTGCAGATTTGTTGGCTGCACTATCACTCGTTCTATCACATCCCAAAGTGCTCTGTTGGATTCAGATCTTATGATGGGGGATATACAGTTGATATCAGGGGCCCAATGCGTGCCAAGAAAACACCATTACACGATCACTACTGGCTTGAACTGTTGACACAAGGCAGGTTGGCACCATGTGTTTGTTGTGTGGGAAATCACAGGAGATTAGCAGTTTCTGAAATACTCAAACCACAGTCAGTCATGTAGATCACATTTTTTCCCCCATTATAATGTAAACAGTTACTGAAGCTACAGTCGGGTCTAAAAGTCTTGAGTTCACACTGAAAATCTGTTTTGGTTTTTTTTGTTTTTCTCATTTAAACTTAGAAATAATGAAAAGAACATTTTGGAATTTCCTCTTTAGAAATCAGTTTTTTAATATATTTTTTAATATATTTTATATATCTCTATAATTCTGGAAGTACCAATTAGCTGCTATTCTTCTATTGCATTATTTGGTGTTGCACCGCCAAATACTCATATTGGCGATTAATACTGCTTAGGTGGAAGGACCCTCTTCCCCCTAATTATTCTCAGTGGATCAAAGAGGTTATGTGATATCTCAAGTTGGAGAAGATGAGATGCTCTCTTCAAGCATCTGTACAGAGATTTGTAGGATTTGGCAGCTCTTCCTGACATATGTGGATGAAATGGAATTTATTTTAAGTTACAGCACCTCAGTTTTTTATATAATGTTGGTATTTGTACAGCTTTGTCTTAGTGATGTAGGTCTGGAGGATGGGTGGCATGGGTGGGTATGGGGCTGTTTGTCTTTTGTATATTGTGATTTCTATAACACAAAACCCTTTATGATAAAAAAAAATGTTTTAAAAATAAAATGAAGGACAAATTCTGCACTATTTCTAGGTTATTACTCAAATTTAAGTAAAATTGTCATATTGAACATGTTAAGGCCTAAGTAAAAAAAAAAAATGTTTTTTTTTGTCTTATCTCTTCCATTGAAGCTCATGTTCAGACACCTCTCAGAAGGATTTGATCAGAAAACTCTTTTGCAAAAACTTGTGGAGTCCAGCCAGCTTGAGTGCACATGGTCATTAATACAAGCAAAGGATGCATCAAAGTCTAAGAAATTAAAAAATTTTAGAATTCATGTTAGAATCTACTTTTTAAAAGCATTTCAGGTTCTTATCCTGATAGTAGTAATTACAATGAAAATCTTTCTGTTGCACCTGACGAATTTTCTCTTGTTTTCTCAGGCTTTGCTCCCCACTGTACATTAATTGCAAAAATGTGACTATTTCTGCTGTTTAATCTGTTTTATACATTGATAGAAAACACGATCACACACAGCCAATGGCCAATGTGCACATGTAACTCGGCATGATGGCAGATTTAAATGACTATGAGGCTTGGAGAACAGATCTCCAGTCAGATGTTCGGTTTGATAGGGTTAAGAAGTTAAGAGTAGAGTCTCAATTATTATCCATTACATTATCAATAGATAATAATCTCAGTCAGAGCCCAGTGATCACTGAGGTCACATCCATAAAGCTCCAGCCACCAGCCCTGCAGTGATGGTTGGGAAATTAAGTGTTGCTGATGGAACTGTTAGCATTTTTGTTGGCTCTGCGTGTGTGTGGGAAAGCAAATGTGTAAACAATTGTGTGTGAGTTCAAGTCTGTGTCTCAGGAATCTTTTCCTGGTGAAATTTCCTAAAGTCTAGTGAATGGTGGGAAAATATTGAATTTGGATCGCTGTAATTGGAGCATCGCACATCCTGAGTTGCCAATCAAAGCTGTTCAGAAATACAGCTGTTATTTATGCCCCACATGCATACGAACATGTGTTTGTCTGACTGACACAGTGGCAGTTAGTTTACTAAGTGTATACAGTACTGTGCAAAAATCGGAGACCATGCTTCATTCATTTAAATTATCATAATGGCCATTACATACAGCTCCTTGTTTTTGCAGCATTAAGAAAATAGATATAAATCACATTTGTATAGAAGCCTCAACAACTAAATAGAATTGAACTTTTTTTTAGATTTGCTTTCAGTTTTTTAAAGAAGTCAGGAAATTTTCACGAAAGTTCAGTCTTAGAAATTGGTTGCATTATCTGTTCCTTGCAATCCAAGTCCCATGTGTCAAACACAAGCCCCGTGGGCCTGATCCTGGCCTGATCCTGGCCTGATCCTGGCCTGATCCTGGCCTGATCCTGGTCTGATCCTGGTCTGATCCTGGCCTGATCCTGGTCTGATCCTGGCCTGATCCTGGCCTGATCCTGGCCTGATCCTATCCGACCCACAAAAGTATTTAAATTTTCTTTTAGTATTCAGCCGTTTTACAATGCACTGCACTACAGTCCCCAGCAAGCACTGCAAAGTAATGTGTGCTCTGACTCTTCTACCCCAGCAATCTATGGGACAGTGGTTACACCTCAGTTTTACACAGTTGTATGCAGTTCCACATAGTCATATCACCAAATACACTAACTATTTCAGCTGCAGTTCAACCAATAGAAACACCTTATAGCTCAGCTCAGAAATTCAGCCCAGCCATTAATGAACTTTCAGCAGAGAAAGGAGGCCAGGCACCTAGTTCAAGCAAATAGGTAGGTTTAAAAGGCTGAGCTCCCTTACAGAGCCCTGCTGGTGACATCCTGACAGCTTAGTAAGGTGTAGGAACAAGACAGTTAACTCATGGCCACCACTCTCCATCTCATTCCCATGCCTTACTAAGTCATTGCCACACATTAGGATCTCATTTCCACGTGTTATTAAGGTGTGGCCACTTATTATTTTTATTTATAATGTCACCAGCAGGGCTCCGTACTGAAGAGCACAAAAGTGTGAACAATTCTGCATTTTAGGAACACATCGTGATTGTAACAGACTTTTTCTAGGGCTTTTCTCAAAAAACTAATTAAAGAAGAAACTTAGGAAGACTTTGGAGAACGAGGCCCATTGTTCTCACAATGCCAGCAGCTTCTTTGTTTGATTAACACATTATTTTCTTATTTTTTAATCTATTTTCTTTTCTCAGTAAGACCGACTAGACAGCTTTACATCACTTTTTAGACTCATGACGCTGAGTCATCTTCTCACAGTGGAAGGATGGACAGAAACACCTGGGTGTAGTTTGGTTTTCTCCTCTCGTTCAAAGATGAAAACTTTAGGTCCTTAGGTGTTTACCTGATATTGATGGTTTTGGTGGTCTACCAGGTCTTGCATGGTTGTAAGGAGTCTCATTTGACCTTCTCCTTCCTTATGCAAATCTTTTATCTAATCTCCTCAGAAATACATCTTGTAAAATATATAACTTAATGGGTGTTTTGGTTGGAAATGAGATAAATTTAGGGTGGTCTCTAAGTTCTGCTCAGTACTGTAGATGATATCCACCTCATCATTACTGTACTCAGACAGAGTAAAGCTGAGGAGAGTTGCTGTTCCAGTCACTGAGAGTAGAACTGCACTGCAAGCATTTCCCCAACACACGTCATTACTGTACGCAGAGGTTAACAAGGACACACACACACACACACACACACACACACACACACACACACACACACACACACACACACACACACACACACACAGACAAATGAGAATGCCATTCAGTATGCAGTAGCCCCATTAACCTCTACTTGTAGTGGTGATGGCAAAGCTTATTCGTTCGCTGTGTTTGCTACAGTGGTCTCAGTAAGCTTTCATGGCCTATTCTGATTTAGTGAGTGTGCGGAGTGTGTCCCAAATACTCAGTCATAGGCGTGCTTTGAGCAGGCCTTGTTGTTTTCTGAAATTTCCTTCTCCCTTTCTCCCTGAATCAGTCAGGGGAAGTGTTTGGATAATGATTGCAGATTTAGTTTATTGTGAAACGTTGACCCTCCTCATAGAACTCAGCCTGCCTCACTTCAAACAACCCTGTGGAAACTCGTTTCTGACTCATTGTAATTTCCAGCAACTGAGGTCAACCTGAACATCAATCACAGTTGTACTTTAGTACTAAAAACTTGAGAAGGTAGCATGTGTTTTTAGGTTGCACCATCTGAGATATTTTAGACAGGACAGCAACACTAATGCTGTAAAGAATTGCATGATGTTTTTTTCTAGAGAGAATAGGTAGTGATAGGCACATTAGCACAGAACCAAAGGCTTTGTCTGTAAATCCAGGATTTTTTTTGCTGGAAATGTGCCTCGCCGCTGCAGGCAGATGGTGGTCATACGAGATACATTCACATGGACTCCCAGGACTTGTGATGATGTTGCTTCCAGATAGGACTAAACGATTCGGTGAAAATATCTAATTGTAATTTTTCTGACTAATATTACGACTAAAGTTTGAATTGTGATTACTATGTATAAATTAATGTTCAGTCCTTTTTTGCCAAGAAGACCAGAATATCTGGTTTGGGGCTTGACCCCCTCAATATAGTGTGCCAGAAAGCCAGTGATTTGTGGTTATAATGTCAAAACAGATAGCTATTTAGTTGTCTCTGTTTGGTCTAACTCTACAGGCAGTATGCAACTCTGTTATATATATTATTAGGTTAAATATCCCCACTTAAAACTAGAGATAGATTTTTGATAATGTAGCTTATTAATTTGCAGCTCTTGCAATTTGAAAAAAATTGAAATTGCTCTCTCTTAAAGTGCAATTTCAATATAAAAACTTAATTAATTAATCTTTCAGCCCTGCTTCCAGAGGCAGTTTGGAAATCTGTAGTGAGTGATGCAACAGAAGATGTGTGTTTAGGCGCTGTGGGCTTCAGCACTACACTGTTGTTACTCCTACACGTTTCTTTTCTATAATAATAATAGCACTTACAGTTGACCGGGGTAGATCTAGCACAGCAGAAATTTCTTTGTATTTAAAAAATACAACATTTATTTGATGTAGGTTACAAATGTAGTAAAATAAATAAAAGGCAGATATTTAGATTAGTAGCTCAGCATCACCTAAACAGATTGTTCATCCAGAATGCATTTAAATATTGGTTAAATCTAATCATTTGTGACTGATTTCATTGTGCATTACTACTGCAAACCAATAGAATAATGGATGATGGTTAAATTATGGCAATGAACAGAAATGAACATTTCTTTGATTGTAAGATATTTTTACTTATATTACTGCTTGTTCCAGTTTTGGTCTGTAATGTACATTACTGTGTTCGTGACTCTGTCTAATCAGCTTCCTCTATTCTTTCTTGACCTGTCCAGGTGTGTACCCACCACTGATGAGTGCTATGGCCTCCTGGCCTAATATGTTGGACAGTGCCAAAGCGTGGGAATACTACACTCGTCACGACAAAAAGAGGGAGAGAGAGAAAGAGAGGGAGAGACCCCGAGACAGAGACAGAGATAGAGACAGGGAGAGGGATCGACAGCGTGAACAAGAACACACACCTTCAATGCAAAGCCGCAGCAGGTGAGTGACTGCATAGAACAGTAGTCAAGTGCACATCTTGTCTTTGTATTCTATGTATATAGCAAACAATATGTCTTGACACACACACACACACACACACACACACACACACACACACACACATATATATATATATATATATATATATATATATATATATATATATATATATATATATATATATATATACACAACCCCAGTTCCAATGAAGTTGGTACGTTGTGTAAAACATAAATAGAAAAAATAGAATACAATGATTTGTAATGAACCTTTTCAACCTATATTCAATTTAATACACTACAAAGACAAGATATTTAATGTTCAAACTGATAAACTTTATTGTTTTTTGCAAATATTCACTCATTTTGAATTTGATGCCTGCAACATGTTCCAAAGAAGTTGGGACAGGGGCATGTTTACCACTGTGTTACATCACCTTTCCTTTTAACAACACTCAATAAGCGTTTGGGAACTGAGGACATTAATTGTTAAAGCTTTGCAGGTGGAATTCTTTCCCATTCTTGCTTGATGTACAACTTCAGTTGCTCAACAGTCCGGGGTCTCCGTTGTTGTATTTTGTGCTTCATAATGCGCCACACATTTTCAATGGGAGACAGGTCTGGACTGCAGGCAGGCCAGTCTAGTACCCACACTCTTTTACTACGAAGCCACGCTGTTGTAACACGTGCAGAATGTGGCTTGGCATTATCTTGCTGAAATAAGCAGGAACGTCCCTGAAAAAGACGTTGCTTGGATGGCAGCATATGTTGCTCCAAAACCTGTATGTACCTTTCAGCATTAATGGTGCCTTCACAGATGTGCAAGTTACCCATGCCATGGGCACTAACACACCCCCACACCATCAGAGATGCTGGCTTTTGAACTTTGCGCTGATAACAATCCGGACTGTCCTTTTCCTCTTTGATTTCCAAAAACAATCTGAAATGTGGACTCGTCAGACCACAGGACACTTTTCCACTTTGCGTGAGTCCATCTCAGATGAGCTCAGGCCCAGAGAAGCCGGCGGCGTTTCTGGGTGTTGTTGATATTTGGCTTTCGCTTTGCATGCCAGAGTTTTAACTTGCACTTGTAGATGGAGCGACGAACTGTGTTCACTGACAGTGGTTTTCTGAAGTGTCCTGAGCCCATGTGGTAATATCCCTTACAGAATGATGTCGGTTGCATTGCCGCCTGAGGGGTCAAAGGTCATGGACATTCAATGTTGGTTTTCTGCCTTGTTGCCTACTTGCAAAGATTTTTCCAGATTCTCTGAATCTTTTGATGATATTATGGACTGTAGATGATGAAATCCCTAAATTCCTTGCAATTGTACAGTGAGAAATGTTCTTAAACTGTTGGACTATTTGCTCACGCTGTTATTCACAAAGTGGTGAACCTCACCCCATCCTTGCTTGTGAACGAATGAGCCTTTCGGAGATGCCCCCTTTATACCCAATCATGACACTCACCTGTTTCCAATTAACCTGTTCACCTGTGGAATGTTCCAAACAGGTGTTTTTTGAGCATTCCTCAACTTTCCCAGTCTTTTGTTGCCCTTGTCCGAACTTCTTTGGAACGTGTTGCAGGCGTCAAACTCAAAATGAGCGAATATTTGCAAAAAACAATAAAGTTTATCTGTTTGAACATTAAATATCTTGTCTTTTTAGTGTATTCAATTGAATATAGGTTGAAAAGGTTTTTTGAGTTTTTGTTCTGATATATATGGGGACCGAATTTCTGGCTTTGCTGCACCACACGAACATAACTAGAGGTCAGAGATGGTTAAAATTACTCAACTTACTTTGAAAAACGTTACCTAGACAAAGCAGATAAAATAAGCTGTGATCCTTATACCGTTTCCCCTTAACTCCTGGTCCCACTTAAACTTGTTGAAAGCTGCCAAATTTGTGTTTTCCTGACATTTATATTTTTCTCATACACAACCCCTCTTCCCTACTGAGTGCATAAACCAACGGACTCTTTACATCAGGGTGAGTAAAGGATCCCATGCTGTTGCCTAAGGAGGAGAAAAACCTCTTTGTCATCATAGGAGGGTAATGACATCAGCTAATTAACCCAGATGTCAACAGTGCTAGCCTTTAGATGACTTTCACTAATGTTACCAGCCAAGAGATGAACATTTGTCCCCCCAACGGAGCTGCAAACAGCCGCTATAACTTTACTCTCTATTTCTGGAGATTTAAATGTTTGAATGGAGAAACAGAAACATTAAATATAAGACTGAATGTCATGGGTCAGAAAACTACGCTGTGTTTTGAGAGACGTGATTCTGTAAGTCTGCTAGTGCATTTAGTGCAGAGTTCAGCTCCAGTCCTGAAACCCCTGCACTGCATAACTGTGTTTCCCTGGTTAAAATACCTGATATTATTAGCTAATTAATCCGGTTGAATTGAACGAGGTGTGAACAGCAGAGAGAAACACTAAACTATACAGTGCAGGGGCTCCTGGCCTTAAAATACTGAATTAAATGTCTGTGTAGTCTCCCGTCACTCTTGGCTTCTGTCACGTCTTGCAGGTGAATCATTCACAAAGCACAGCAAATTGAAGGCAAATCATGGTGATTATACAGTATGACATCACACAAAATGCAAGAATAGCCACTATGAAGACATCGCTTGTCACATGTAGGTTACAGACAATAGCTTCAACTTAAAACACCTTCCTGCATCTCTGGTTGTTAGCTATTACTTCTAGAAGGTCATGTATTCATCAGTACTGTCAGACATCTGAAAACAAAGGCAATTGCGGATATATATCTGGATTAAAATCACAGATCTTGTAGAGAATCAACTAAATTATATTACCTCCTCAGATAAAACTAATCAATGTTAAGAGAGTCCTGTAAAGGCTGTGGTAGGCCTGCATTTGTTTTCCACACAAAAGCTTCCATACAGCATCAATAAGTGGAGTAGAAACAGAGAGAGACAGAAAAGAAACGCAGGCAGCTGTGGCTGGACAGATGTTGGGTCTGGTCCACATGAACATGCTGCCTGGCCTTTCACACATGTGAGACAGACACAGAGAAAGGAAGCAGTTAAAGAAGGGATGGAGTAAAGAGAAACAGAGCATAGATTAAAAGAGAGAAAGAGAGAAACACATCTGTTTGTCCATGTGTCAGAGTGGACGTCTTATGGGTGTTGGGTTTAAGGCCAGAGCGCACTTGTTGACACTGGGGGCAGTGTGCACCAAAGAAAAGGGAGTGAAAATGAAAGTGAAAAAAGTAAGGATGGGAAGTGAACAGTGTGTGTTGAAACAGAGGATGAGAGAGAGAGAGAGAGAGAGAGAGAGAGAGAGATTGTTTGCTTTCTGACATATGAAGTAGGCAAATGATTCCTCTTATT
Source organism: Pygocentrus nattereri (assembly GCF_015220715.1). Lineage (NCBI taxonomy): Eukaryota > Metazoa > Chordata > Actinopteri > Characiformes > Serrasalmidae > Pygocentrus > Pygocentrus nattereri. The sequence goes on from NC_051214.1 coordinate 25,697,923, forward strand.
TGATAACAGTTGACTGTTTGGAAAATAATGATTGACATGCCTCTCAGCCAATCACAATTGCCTGTAAGTGCTGCTTCCTCAATGAAACTCGCAAGTGTAAACCTGCAGTGAGAACGACACATTGTTAATTACTCTGAATTATTACTCTAAGAGATGTGAAGAGCCGTGACTGAAGCTTGTGTAAAGCTTGACACATGCCTGAAAAAGTCTTGGATCAAACTCTGCAAGATGTTCAGTGCCAGCTAAACCTGATCTAGTTTACTCTACTTACTAAAGCTCACTTTAATATGATGCCTAATGATGAATAACATTGCAGAACAATGTTAAAGTGAGTTTTCTTAGCTCCAATGTGAGCTTTAGCATTAGCTCATCTGAATATGCAGTCCCAGTAGCTCAAGCCTCTTTGTTATTAGACATGAAAAGCTGCCACTTTTTGTCCAATGTCTAAAGAATTCCCTGGTGGGGTTTTTGTACAAACATGGTCAGTGTCACAAATTTGCTTAAATTTGAATAGTGAATTTGAAATGGTTACAGTTTGTTTTAGATTCTGCAGTGTCATTTGTTTTGTATTCCCCCACCCCCCCACCCCCCACCAAAAAAAGTGAGTCAACTTCTGTTGTTCATCCAAAAGGGCCGACTTATTTGTGATCAACACGTCACTAAAATACGAACACGCACGCATACATGCACACTCAGTCAGTCCTGTAAAGTAGTGTACAGTCACATTAGGCTGGAGCAGAGAGAAAAGCAGGGCAGTGGAACAGCTGAGAGCATACCAGCAACACACACACACACACACACACACACACACACACACACACACACACACACACACACACACACACACACACACACACACAGACACACACACACACACACAGACACACACACACACACACAGACACACACAGAAAATGACAGCTTCAGTAAAGCTGTTGTTTATGTCCTTTGCTCTGCATCCCTTCTTTCAGAAATGAAGGGGGGGGCTTGGAGAGAACATGCTGAGAAAATTGGCCACCATAAGCATATGAACAGAAGATGGGCTATAATTAAAAAGGCACTCTCTGATCCTGCTGGAGTACCAAGCATTTTCTTGCTGGAGTTAAGCTGTGAGGACACACACACACACACACAGCCGCTGAGGCTTTGGAAGAGTGTTTGCAGCTTAGCGCCTCTGCTCATCTGAGGGAGCAGAGTGATCAGACGAACACACAGACACACTAACCCAGAGAAAGATAAAGAGAGAGAAGCAAATCACTGGAGATGCTAAACAAAATATCTTCCAGCCTTTGCACCATTGCTGTGAGGACTTGATTGCATTCAGTCAAAAGAGCTTTAGTGAGGTCAGGTACTGACGTCGGTTCTGGGTGACTCCAGCTCATCCTAACAATACTGGAAGGTCCACCATCACTCCAGAGCATGCAGTTTCACTGCTCCACAGCCCAGTTCTGTGGTGCTGTATACCCCTCTAACTGACACTTTAGTCAGACCCAGTTTTTAAACACTCCTCTCAATGTCCACTCTGTTAGACACTCCTACCTTGTTGACCTTTAACCTTTGTAGATTGTAAAGTCAGAGACAGTAGCTAATTGCTTACTCCACAGTTTGTGTTGGTCATCCTCTAGTCTTTCTTCAGTGGTCATAGGATGCTACCCAAATGACACTGTTAGCTGGTTGGTGGACTATTCTCAGTCCAGCAGTGACACTGAGCAGTTTAAAAGCTCCAGCAGCGCTGCTGTGTCTGATCCACTCAGACCAGCGCAACACACACTAACACACCGCCACCACGTCAGTGTCACTGAGAATGATCCACCACCCAAATAATACCTGCTTTTTGGTGGTCCTGTGGAAGCCCTGACCACTGAAGAACAGGGAATAAGCTAACAGGGCTGACAAAGTATACAGAGAAACAGATGGACTATAGTCTGTAACTGTAGAACTACAAAGTGCTCCTATATGGCAAGTGGACCTGATAAAATGGCCAGTGAGCTTCAAAGGCAGGTGTACTTAACAAAATGGCAGTGTATATGTTGTGTGCAGTGGGTGTGTCGGAGTGTCATTTGCGAATGGGACACTTTTAGGCGAATGTTGGGAGGCGACTTCTTGCTGTTGTCGGAGCAAGACCTCCAAAATAATAATGTAAGTCAATGGAACCAGAAATTTTTCCTAGTCATTCTAGGTCACTTCTTTTGGTTCAAAGGGCAACAGACATTTAAAAATTGTCAAAAACTGGAAAATAGAATATTTGATGGAACACTGAAATAAGAAACATCAGCTTTCCTTCACTGTGTATGTAATGTTAGCTATGCTACACATGCTGTTGAGGTAGATGCGTAGTTAATGCAGACGTTCAGATGGCGTAAACAACTCCTTCTTCTTCTTCTTCTTCTTCTTCTTCAGCTCCATCTCCAACATTCTTTGCCCAATATATCCACCATTCCTCCTCAACACATGTCCAAACCACCTCAACCTGGCCTCTCTGGCTTTATCTCCAAACTGCTCCACCTTCACTGTCCCTCTGATCTGCTCATTTTTAATCTTGTCCATCCTTGTCACTCCCAACGAAAATCTCAGCATCTTCATCTCTGCCACCTCCAGCTCAGCCTCCTGTCTTTTAGACAGAGCCACAGTCTCCAAACCATACATCGTAGCAGGACACACTACTGTCTTGTAAACCTTCCCTTTCACTCTTGCTGCTATCCTTCTGTCACACATCAGCTCTGACGCCCGTCTCCACCCATTCCATCCTGCCTGCACCCTCTTCTTCACCTCTTTTCTGCAGTGTCCATTGCTCTGGATGGTTGACCCAAGATATTTGAAGTCATCCACCTTTACGACCTCTACTCCTTGCATCTTCACCTTTCCACCTGCCTCCCTCTCATTCACACACATGTATTCTGTCTTATCTCTACTGACCTTCATTCCTCTCCTCTCCAGTGCAAACCTCCACCTCTCCAGATTCTCTTCCACCTGCTCTTTACTCTCACCACAGATTACAATGTCATCTGCAAACATCATGGTCCATGGAGCCTCCTGCCTGACCTCATCTGTCAACCTGTCCATCACCATTGCAAACAAGAAGGGGCTCAAAGCTGATCCCTGATGTAACCCTACCTTCACCTTGAAACCATTTGTTACTCCAACTGCACACCTCACCACTGTCTCACTATCCTCATACATGTCCTGCACCACCCTAACATACTTTTCAGCTACACCTGACTTCCTCATACAGTACCACAGTTCCTGTCTTGGCACCCTATCATATGCCTTCTCTAGATCCACAAAGACACAATGCAGCTCCTTCTGACCTTCTCTGTACTTCTCTACCAACACTCTCAACGCAAAAATTGCATCTGTGGTACTCTTTCTGGGCATGAAACCAAACTGCTGCTCACTGATCGCGTAAACAACTCTTAACAACTCTAAATATAGTAAATATCTCTAACGCCAAAATGGGCTGTTGTAACAGCTCTCTGTGTGCACCATCAACAGCTGGTTGGACATTTGGTGAACATTTGTCCCTCATATATGATCTCATCTGTATGAGTCAGTGCAGACAGGTCTGTTCTCTGTCCAAATAGACTTGGACACACATGTACACACACACACACACACACACACGTGTGCACACACACACACACACAAACACTTCTACAGGGCAGAGTAATGCAGTGACGTCTAAACTTGTCACTGCAAACTTCACAAAAAAAACATTTGTGATAATTAAAGTGATTCAAATGATGGGCATTTGTGCTGTCAGTGGAGCTGATTAATACAACATTTAGTGCAAACACATGCACACTGTACATGGGGTTTTAATTAAATGCTAACAGTCACACAGTAAATGAGCTAATAGTAACATCCATCCATCCATTTTCTAAGCCGCTTCTCCGTCAGGGTCGCGGGGGGGTGCTGGAGCCTATCCCAGCAGTCTTCGGGCGGAAGGCAGGACACACCCTGGACAGGTCACCAGTCCATCGCAGGGCAGCTAATAGTAACAGAAAAACAAAAACTAGAGTTGTTTGAAAACAGAACAAAGTGAAATATTTGGACTGGCTCTCGTCCCATTACACACACACTGTCATGCTTAACTCTGAATGTCTCTCTTTCTCTTTTATCACAGACACACATACACACTCAGAAGCAGACATGTCCACCATCTCTTTCTCAAACTTATTCACTGCTGTTTTCTGTGTTTACTAGACGTGTCAACTTTTAAACATCACTTCCTTTCATTTATTAAAATAAGATTTCTATAAGGTAAAAATACGTCTGCTGCCTCATTGGGTGAGGGGGCGGGGTTAGGGTAATTTCTGGTATCCTCATGGGCCACACATTAGCCTGCGGGCCACTTTTTTTGGCAGCTCTGCTTGAGATACTTTAACTGAATGATAATAATAGTAACGCAGCGACGCCATGAGAGGCTGTGGGTTTCTGCGATTTAATCACAGGAGGGTGTCATTGGTCCTGAAACTTCCTCCCCTGTCATAAAATCATCGTAACACACCTCAAGTGGCTTATTGCCTTATATAATGGTGGCCCACATTTTCAAATACACACATTTTCAGAAATAATTCAGGTTGTTATTATTAATAATTGACATCAAGAAGGATTCCACCAAGAAAGGTAGTTCCTTTAGAGTACAGTATCAGTGCTAAGCAACCATGGACTGCTGAATGAGGAGAACGTTCGGGTGCTTATCTCTGTATATTGCATTTTTTATTTTATTTTTTAAAAACTTTTTATTGTATAACAATGAAAATATGATATCACAGCACTGTTTAATGCAAAACCTTTGCTTTATAAGCACTTTTTGGTCACCAAATTACCAACGTGAGTCTTTTTTAGCACCAATCTAGTAGCATCCTCTTCTCACACTGGGGCTGAATCTCAAACTGCTCCCTGCATAGTGCACTACATAGGATTCTAAATACTGGAGCCTAACAGTGCATAATACAGCTAAGAAATTGTCAGTTGGGACTCATCCATACTTGATAAATGATGCACTATTTGGCTGTAGAGGTTAGAATTTCTAAACTTTGATGCTGCTCCTGACTGAAATATGGACCTCTGGAGCATGTAATTCATTCAAGTGACGTTTTTTAGACTTTTTTTGCTGTTTTACAGTTAATCATACTTTGCTTTAACTCAAGCCTGTGATATTAATGGTGGAGTTGTTTAGGCTGTTAGCTCTCTCTTAGCGGTTAGCTAGCTGAAGAGCCTTTTTCTAGTTAAGTACGTAAGCTGTCAGCCCTTCAGTTTAAACAAAAAACGGTTTATTTGTCAATATATTCAGTTTTTAATCGCAAGCATCATGAGTCAAAGATTATTCATTAACAGCACTTTTTTTGTGACATGGCGCAGTAATACACAGTTCAGTTGTTGTGAGGTGGTCATAGGTGTGGTTATATCATGGATTTTAGGACCGAAACTAGCCATTTTATCATAACTGATTATTCAATGATAAGCCCGCAGTTGAAGGGGTTAATATTAATGAAACTGAATATGAAACTAATCTAAGCCATTTCTGTAACCTTCTAATAGAGTATAAACTGATAAACTGCTGATTATACATGCAGTGTGTTTTCCTGCTGGGTTCCCCTTTCTTCTCTCTCTCCGACTCTCCCTCTCTCTCCCTTTCTCTGTCTCTACTTATGGGGCTTGTGTGCAGGCTGAGCAGTGGCTTTCATTATCATACATCATTATTCACTCTGTGTGCTGAACACTCACAACCTGTACTGCTTTAGTGGAGTTTATTTTTGGCTCCATGTGCATACAGATCAGATGTGTGCGTGTGTGTGCGTGCATGTGTGCGTGCATGTGTGCGTGCATGGAAGCTGAGTATTAATAAATTATCCCCTGAATAGGGCATTGCCTCCTGGGACTGGGATGTCTCTTGGTAAGTAATAAAGCAAATTTAAAACATGAAGAACGGGGGTGTGTTGAGAAGGTCAGTAGAGGACAAATCAGCGATGTGTGGGTGGTGTGTACGAATGTGTGTCCAGTAGCTAATCAACAGAATAGAAAAAACACAAAGGAAAAAGGGTAAATATGAGAGAGAGAGAGAATGAGTGAGAGAGAGAGAGAGAGAGAGAGAGAGGTCAGTGAGATGGTAAGCAAGAGACTGTTTATCAAAACCGAATAAATCTTCACTCCATAAAAAAAGATGCACTGGTTAACAAGACTGTGCATCACTGTATTAAAGGGCGCCAAATCCTACATTTACATGGGTTTTGTTTTTCCTGAGGACTGTTTATGGCAATTTGTATGATGTTATGAAGTGAAAGCTGTCTGTTCTGATATTCTACCCTGTACTGTTCCTCATACAAAACCAGTCCAGACTGAAACACTCCTTTTGATTTGATCATGCACGAGATAGACAAGAAGAATAGGAGGATGTAAAAAATATTGGTTTTGTGACATCACAAAAACCACGAATTTGTAATAGGTTGTTTTTGCAGCACAGTTTACCTTTATGGACTGGGCAGTAAATGGCACTATTTGAAGCTGGGTTACCTTATGGTAGGCAAAATGAAATGTCCTCTTGGGCCACATATTGGCATGCAGGCAATTTTTTTGGGCAGCATTCATTTTGACTGTGTACAGTAAAAGAGTGTGAGAGTTCATGGACTTCTCCTCTCGCTGAAATAAAGAGGCAGGCTATACATGGTCAGCATGTAATGTTGGCAAATAGGTGTTTAATGTATGCAGCTTTCTGCTGTGACTATATATTAGGACTTAGCCTGCTGTGTGTTTCTTTACTAGTTGATACAGTAACCCTGTAGTGGAGTACCAAACAAAGTGGTTGTTCATTTCTCTTCTTATCTGTGTGTGTGAAGTGATGAAGAGAGTGTGCGGCACAGGGATCATAGTGATCGGGAGAGAGAGAGGCATCGGGAACGTGCTGGTGGAACAGGAGAGAGAGAGGACAGATACAGAGAGAGGAGACACAGGGAGCGCAGCGAACGGCATAAATCCTCACGCAGGTACACAGACACACACACACACACACACACACACACACACACACACACACACACACACACACACACACACTTCTTCAGATTTACACATATTGCGTGCACACACTTTGTACAACGGCATCCTGTAGATTTTCAAATATTTCTGTTTTCTTTTTTGGTTTGCAATAGTGTAACCCGTCACTGTTGTATCACACTAATATTTTATATTAGACAGTTTAGAATTAGTCATTTTCTTTGCACCCCAGTGAGTCTGTGTTCCCACTGACGTTTTGTCCAAAATTACTCTTGAGGGCCGCAAGACATTCATGTTGCAAGATCGCATCTGGACCTCTTTACCCCCTTGTTGTGATATCAACACTAAAACCTTTCAGCTGTTAAAAGCACCTTCACGCCAGTCAGAGGATCTTCATACCAGGGAATGATGAACATGAAGCTCAGCGGGGTTAATATAGTTTTGAAATTGTCATTAGATTTTATTTTTATTTAGGTTTTCATTTTGGTCTTTGCTTTCAGTTTAGTTTTATTTAGTCTCAAGGCAAGGTTACACGTTTTTTATTTTCTGAAACAACAATAGTTTTAGTTTTTATTTAGTTTCAGTTTTAGTTTTTAATATTATTTTTGTACTAAGATGAGCGCTTGATACTATTAGGTGAGAACCAGATATTAAGTGGTGAGCACCCAATACTACTAAGTGAACACCTGATACTATTAGAGGGGCAATTGATACTCTCAGGTGAGCACCAGATATTAAATGGTGAGCACCTGATACTATAACGTAAGCACCTGATACTATAATGTGAGCACCAGATTCTATATGCACCTAATGCTAGCAGCTGAGCAACAGATACAGACATGGTAATATTTTTTTTTATAGTATCAAGTGCTCACCTTATAGTATCTGGTGCTCACCGGATTTCCACCTGAAAAAAATGCACCGCACATCCCTTCAGGGGCTCTGTAGTATGTTACGAAACCGAAGTGTTCCTCCAATTTCTGGACCCTGCAGTTTTTAAAGGGGGGCACTTCCTATCGAGGCGAGACAGGAGAGGGCTTTCTGTGTTTTATATAACTGTAAAATTCAGTATAAGCCCCGTCTTCATTTAGTTATGAGGCTAGTAGCTTAGAAATTAGCTTCTTAATTCTACAGCAAAGCAAACTTTCCAGTCCAGGCCCACTGAAGGCCCCCTTCACACAGAAGCCTTGAGTAGTCACTTCTACTGTCCTGCCTTTTTGCACACTGTGGCTAGCTGTTCTGTGTTAAATACTTTGTTCCACAAACTTTTGATGGATGGTGACTTCGTCTGTTCCTTTTCTATCTGCCCTTTACTCTCCCTCCATCTTTCCCTCTCAGCAGCTACAGTAGGAGGAGGCACGCTAGTGACGATGGAGAGAGCCACAGGAGACACAGACACAAACGCTCCAGACGCAACCGAGACAGCACAGAGCCCAGCGAAGAGCGCAGCGCTGAACACGAAAACCAATCAGAGCCCACTGAATAAACCCTCAGGCCGCCTAGCTTTATGCTTACTACTACAGAAGTCTTAATTTATTCACTCTTAAGCCCAATAGCCAACCAGTGGCTGAGGAGTGACACCATTTCATTTGGGCCAATCAAGAGCCAGGCTCACGCAGAGCTGATTTATGTTACATTTTAAGCTGTTTCAAGAGAACTAGTTTATATAGGACTGGCTTATTTATCTCATTTATGATAGAAATCAACAAAAAAGGGTACAGACTATTTTTAATTTGTTTATTAATAATAATTTAAGCTCCTTTGACATTTTGATTGTTTGAGAATAATATGAATGATATTTTTGTTGTGCCAAATGATATTTTGTTGAAGTAGAAAAACAGTCTTATAAATAATTTCATAAAGCAGCTGCAATCGTGTGATAATTTGATAGAGAGCAGACCAGCAACCAGGTTTTTTTCCTCTATCTTTCTGAAACACACAACACAACACAATGTAAAAGCTCTCACTCTGGCACAAATCTCCTTGTAGAATGATTTTTATTGGTTATTTATCCAAAGGTATCATCAGTTACAGTATACTACACAAGCCAAAAGCCTGAGACACTGGACTGCACAGCTTCCCGTGACAACTTTCACACACACGAAAAAAAACAAAAAAAAACACGCTTCCACGCTCCGCTCTCTCAGCTCATGTCTCTAGAGTAGCAAAATCAGCAAGGCCGCCAAAATCTCATTGTTATAAGCATAGATATCTTTTTTTTTTTAAAGAGCATGTGAACAGTATTTATTTTAGTCAACTTCCACTGTTTATTTTTTTTCTTTTCATAATACTCACTGGAGATTTTTGTCTTTGCGACAGCGTCTGAAACATACCAGCACAGACGAAAAAGAAAAAAACAAACTACTTGGCAAACGGGTCTCCATGCCAACGGCTGGAGAGAATGCACCACTGTCAGAGCGAAGAAAGCGAAGCCGATATCCAAAAGGCCATAGGAACAGAGAGAAGTAAACAAAAAACAAAAGAAATAGTCATCATAGTACGAGTGTTTGAATTCATCTTTTTTTTTTCTTCTCCAGACACCAACATTAACAGTAAAGAAATGTGCGTCCACTTAAATGCATGTTCTAACATATAAACTAACGGAGTTGGCAACTTGTGTCCCCTTCCCACCCCAAACTACCATATTCCCCTGATTTCCCAGAAACTCCTCTCTTCTGTCCCAAATCAGTGTCACGCACCCCATATATTTCTTGCACAGTGCCCATAGAGGAGTGCTTATGTACACTTTGTATCACATGTATCTTCAAATGCACTCCTTGTAATGATGTGATAATGATGTTAATCGGTGCTTCCCTTACTCCAACCTTCAGGCCCTTGGCCAACGTGGCATCCTCAGCAGGTTGTAGCGTCATTAGTTGCTCTATGTGTCTTCCTGTGCCTAAACTGCGAACTCAGTAAGGGCAGGGCTAGGAGTCTTTAGTCCCAGGCAGCCAGCACAGGTATGTGTATATTGTCACAAGCCTTCCAGACTCCTCACAGTATCCCTTCCAAAGTCTTGTCAGTTTACCTGAACAGCAACTGCAAGGCTTTTGTTAAGTCTGTCATGAGCCCCACCGTTATGAGCAGGAGTCCATGTAAGCCCCTCCTGCCTGGGCGAGGCCAAAGCGCCTTGGCCCTGCCTTTCAAAGGTGGGGCGGTCCATTTCATATGACCTGCCTACCAAGGAAGTCCATGTCCAAAGCCCTGGGCAGGGGCTGTGTTAAGGCCCGCCCCCCCAGTGTAGGGTCAGTGCAATAAACCCCTCCCCCATGCAGTGCGGACCTATAGCAGGCTGCCGGGCCAGGAAACGATGGTGAGGGTGATGCGCCCCCTCAGCTCCTTCAGCAGGCGCACCAGAGCTGTGTGGGTCATTCCCCAGGTGCTCTTCCCGTTCACCTCCAGCAGGATATCTCCACAGCTAGACAGAGAGAAAGAACGGATGATTTAAAAAATGACCATTGCACGTTGTTTTTTCGTGACCCTATATAACTGATCTATACCTCATTAGAAAACGTGACATTTTTCACACCATTTGAAAATAGAAGTTCTAATAAATGGACTAATAGAAATATTGTAAAACAAACTTTTCAAGTGCCTTTGTGTCGTGCTAAAACTTAGCGTTTCATGTACTTGTCATGTAGTATGGTGTAGCACAGCAGTGGTTTCCTCAGCAACATCAGTTTGACAGAATTCATGATTTTGTATCCTTTTTTGTTTTTCAGCAGTCAGCTGAACTACAATATCCAGCATGCATTGTGCAAATATGTTAAACAAGTATTGGGAATTCTACCCACAGCATAAAAGAGCTGCAGTAATGTAGCATCTTTAGTTGTTACGTTCAGCATAGTAGAGATATTGTTAGCTATCTGACTCCCACATTAACCCAGTAGCAGTGAGAAAATATATTCAGCCTAAAGCACTTGTAGTTCCTCCCACCTCCAAAATACATCAGCTGAAGTGGGTTGCTTTAGATCTCCCAGCTCGAAAAAAAACAGCATAGACCAGCAGAGCTGATCAACAGCAAAACCAGCATACAGTCGCTGTAGGAACAAAACCTTGTATCTCCAAAATCGCAACTTTGCAGAAGAAGGCAAAAACTTCCTTAACTTTCAGTTGAAGTCGTAGCAATATTATTTGTCTAATTTTGGACAGTGTCCATTGGTCCAATCCTCATGAAATTTTAACACTGTGTGAAGAGCAGAGTGTCAAATTCTATAAAAAAGAAAAATGACAAAAATGGAAAATTTTCCAACAGCGATGATATGCTTTGGATGCTGGTATGCCGGTCAACCAGCCAGCACTGGATTGCGTGCTGGTCTGTGCTGATTTTTGTCAGAGATGTGATGGTGAAGGAGATGTGAAGGTTTCTTGTGAAATGCTAGCTGTTAAATCATTTGGTGAAATCGATTGTGAGCAGCATTTCTGTTAAAATGGCTAAGTTTACATGCAAAGATTTTCGCCAATCTTGTTTGAACCTTCCAATTACAAATTAAGATTGAGGTGTTTATGCTCACTCTACTCACCAATCGGATGGAAAATCTCTGTTTACCTGCTCACTACAAGTAATCAGATCTACAACTACACGCATGTGTAGAGAAGCACTTAGTGTAGACGTTACCATGACAACAAGCATCATGTTGTCCAGTCAGAGTGAGGTGAGCAGCAGTGTGCAGTGCTTGTGTTTTAAACTACTTTAAAATGACATCAGACTCAGGAAAACGTACTTCATATGTTCTTATTAAAGAAGGCAGAAAGGAAGACGTCGTGTTCTAAGATATATGGGGCAGTCGTGGGCTGGAGGTTAGGGAAGCAGCCCTGTGACCGGAAGGTTGTCGGTTCGATCCCCTCGGCTGACGGTCCATGACTGAAGTGCCTAACCCCCAATTGCTCCCTGGGTGCCGTGGATAGGGCTGCCCACTGCTCCGGGCTAGTGTGCTCACTGCCCCCTAGTGTGTGTGTTCACTAGTGTGCATGTATGTGGGTGTTTCACTGCACGGATGGGTTAAATGTAGAGGTCTAATGTCACAGTGTGCAAACACAGTGCCGTCCCATAGCCATCTTTTAAAGATCAGAGCATAAACTTTGTCTCCTCTATAGACCAGTTTCTGCTCCACCATGTTGAATGTTATAGACTTGCGTTATGACACAACGCACATGATCAGAACAGACTTAAACTTTCTGATATCGAATGTAATCAGATATAGGTGTTTACACGGCTATAATTCTTCTATTTACCAGATTATTTAGAAGTTTACCCACCTCATTCAATTGGATAGGAATTGTATTCCAATTTGCCTCAATCTGACTAGTCTATTCCGATTGAGGAGTATACATGGATATATTCTATTCCAATTGAGCAATTATTTGGATTATTAATGGATTATCAGGCTGCATGTGAACGTGGCTAATGAGTGCTAGGTTTAGGTTTTGGGTTAAGCTGCATCTATTTAAATCCTCAGTTGAATGCCAGTTAAAGACAAGGTGAGCATCTAAAAAACCTTTACAATGCACCCTCATAATATTACCAGTTTTAATGCCGGAGCACAATTGCCACGTACCGTATTCTGCCATCATTGTAGGCAGGTGTGCCCTCTACAATGGAGCGAATGAAGAAGGACTGGTTGCAGTTGAGCTCTTCCTGTCCTCCTACGATGCTGAAACCCAGGCTGCCTGATGTGCTCCTCCGCAACACAATGTCCTTACAGGAGTACAGGTGCCTGCAGGGAACAAATAACCTTATCCCACACACTCTAAAGAGTTTCATTTCAGACATGCTGCAGCTCAGGTCACAACAATCCAGATAAATGGATCCCTGGTGGCAAATACCTTAAGATGACAAGCTGACAAAAATTATTTATGCTAAAGGAAACATTGAGGCAGCTTATTAAGCTGATGCCCGATGCCTGACCTTTATTTCAGAAAAGGCCAAGAACTTCAGGTTCGGTAGTTCTGATTTGTAGTAAATGTGAATTGCGGTGTATGAGTATGATTGCTTCTAAACAGTCCACTTCTTTAGAAACACCTAGCTTGTACTTCTACCTGCATTATAGGTCCACTGTTTATATCAGGGCTCCTCAGACTTGACCTGAGAGGATGTTTGATGTGGCATACTTTCATACTATCCCAGGGGTCTGCAACACATGGCTCTGGAGCAGTATGCAGCTCTTTTACTGTCCTGTTGTGGCTACACAACAGAATTGGATTATTAGGTAAAAGTAAAATAATCCTCCTTTGCAGTAAAATAAAGCTCTGCTGATTATTCAACACAGTTTGGACAATAAATGGTCTTAAACACTGGAGTTAATGCAGAACTGCTAAGCTTTTCACCAGCTTCTTGCTTAAATTTTCACTTTCCACCTTAAATGGTGCAACAGTTTCCTACATAGTTAGCCACATTCTGGTGTCTCAGGCACCATTTAATGTGGAAGAAGAAGAAGCTGGTAAATGAGAAGCTGACTTAAGCTTCATAAAAAGTCAAACGCTGAGAGACATTTTACAAGAAGTTGTTCTACTTTTGTGGAAAGGTTTTCCTGCCAGAGATGTGAGAAAAGTAACTGTAGCTGAGCTAAGGCTTAAAGCAGAGCAAAGTATGTTGGTGTTTTTGTTTATATTACATTTTTTAGCCTATACCAGGACATTAGCACATAGTCATGCACATTTTCTCTTTTTCTGAATGAAACCATGGAATTTCAACAGTTTAGCAATCATACCATGGATGGTACGTGGGATATTTTAGGTTGGTGTAAAAGTCACAGCAGATCTTTCTCCTTGCCTGTTAAGCCCACCTCAAAAGTGCTAAGCATTTGTGCAACAGCAGCAGTTGCAAGACCTGTCGCAAAGCAGACCCGATCAGACCATGCTGGATGCTCATCTCTGTCAGGAATCTTTGGCAATTCCACAATAAACACTGTTAGTGTATTACAGATGTGTAAAATGCCAGTTTCTGGTATGACATTTTATATCGATCAGCTCAATTACTCAGCAACAAAGCAAAGCTTGGTAAATCTGTATAATTAATCCATTTGCACAGGGTAAGCAACAAGCCGCTCCACAGCTCTTTGACTACCCTGTTGCGGCTCCACAGCAGACTTAGATCTTTAGGTAAAATAAAATAATCTGGTACATTTAATCTGCAATGAGAAACTGTCAAACACTATAAAGTCGCAAGGCTGAAGTCAGTTTCTCGTTTACCAGCTTCTTGTTCGAATTTTCCTGTTCCACCTTAAACTGTGTTACAGTTACATTCTGGAGCCTCCAAGCATCCTTGAAAGGTTGAACAGGAAAATTCAAATGAGAAGCTGGCGATTGAGACAATGACTTCAGCCTTGTAAAAGGTTGAACGATGAGAGACATTAAGAATCTACTTTACTTTTTAGGAAAAGTTTCCGGACGGAGATGCAAGTAAAGTGGCTAAAAGCAGTATATTTTGTAGCGTATACTAGTAGATAAGCACATACAGAAACCGTGAAGCCAAGATATTAAAATGGACATAAAATGTTGTGGCTCTCAAGACGGTTTGATTTTTGTTGAAAGGACACAATGGCTCTTCTTATATTTGGGTTGCTGACCCCTGTGGTAGTCCAAACAAGCTGGGTTGGGCTGGGTTTGAGTTTTAAATTTAGCAATACAAGTCGGGCCTGCTTGGATCAGGTCCAGGATTCATTTTCATTTTAGAAGTCCGCTACCCAAACAATACCCATCCCACAGTGGCTCTGGGGTCAGAAACTGAACATTGAGGAAAGGGCTTGAAGAAAGATAACATAAATTGTGCATGACATCAAGGTAGGTGTTTCTAATAAAGTGGCTGGGATATACTTTGGGCCTCTGTTGAAAGAGCTTTGATCTTACTACGGTCAGAAACCCTACTGAACATCACAACCACAAAAAATTTGAAAATAGAGACAAGGTGATTCCTAAAAGTGCAGGAAGTGGTCTGCAAGCTTGGTGGCTGCTGTATAATGCAGAGACTCCGACTGGCAGGTATATTTGAGGAACTGGCTCTTGATCCTCATTATGAATAATTCCATTTTAAAGGGAAAAAGGCATCAGGAGCAGAGGTGGAAGTCGGGGCAGGGAGTTCATTTGAAGCTGTCACGCTCTCAGCCCTCTAAACCTCTTACAGATGGAGGAGGAAGCGATAGATACCTCGCTCTCACTTTCTCTCACAGTTTTTAAATTACTATGCAGCCAGTATTGTTTGGGAAGTTGCTGAACTTCAGGACTTTTATCAGCGCAAATTATTATTCATAACCCCCTCCTGTAGATCCTGATGGAGGGAGAGGAGGAAACGAATGGAGACGCAGAAAGAGCCGTGCAAGAGTCAACAGAATTAAAACTGAGGAGGAGCCTGATAGAGGCTGATCAGTGTATCACTCTGACTCCATCTGGATGTGTTTTCTAGGTGATATGCTTGATTTGGACCCATTTTTGTATGATAATTGGTTATAAAGAAAACCCAGCAGCAGATCATGGGGAAGTAAAAGTAGAGCTGGTAACACTTGTCAGACTCCTGGACTCGGACTCTACATTTGATGGTGTGAGGGTTTGTAATCAAAACTTGATGCTGTGGTTCGGGTCCAGTCAGGCTCAGACAGAGTTCTGGGGCTGTATTCAGACTCAGACCAACATTTCAAGCCCTAATGAAAGGTCTAAATCAGAGTTAAGCCCAATCCCATTTCTTACTTTAACCACCTACGACTTGTTTTCAAGTGTCACTTTGCCTCTTGGAACTGAGTTATAAGGGGTAGTTATTGAAAATCTTCGCTACAGTGTGGGACCGTCAAATAAAGAAGAGCATTACTTCATTAACAGGCTAGTAGCGGTACTCTGTAGGCAACCCTGCCAGTCTGCAGTGATAGCAGAGGAGGGTGAAGTTCAGCAACTTTGCTGCTAGTTTTTAAGAATCATATGCCTTCAGAGAGGGGGGATGTGACAATTATTTGTCTGAAGTGCGAAATTCCCCAGCTTTTTGCTCAAATTTTCCTTTTCCACCATAAATGATGCAACAGTTCTGACACCTGACGCACCATTTTAGTTGGAATTGGAAATTTAGCTAACTAGCTAAGACAATAGCGTACTACTAGCCACTTTTTGTGCTTATTATGAAGAAAAGGGCCATAATGCACTTAAATGGCATTAAACTAGGATAATATAATGACTATCGCAGTTTTTAATGTAAAAAATACTCACATTTGTGGATTTCTTTGGTTGCGCACCCATTTTGCCAGTTGTTTCTCGTAACACTCTGATTGGAGTGTGCCTTTGAAAAACCTCTGTTTAGTGAGCCATGTTGTCCTAACACTTCACCCTACCCCTCTGTTTCTGGGACACCCTACCCCTAGATGTGAACACGCAAAACGGAGGGGTAAGGACTAAGTGGTAAGGGCAAGGGGTAAAATTGGATTGGGCCTTGGCGGTTGGAACAGAAGTTTGAGGAGTGTCTGTGGGGTACAGGCTCTAATTTCTCACTGGGTGTATTTTAAATGGCTATTTTCTTCATCTAGCAATGTATGCAAGTCGACCACTCAAATATGAATGGTTCTCATCAAGGGTCAATGAAATTCGAGAGCACAAATTGTAGGCTGTTGTACCCTTCCTGGTTCTCTTGCTATTGACATCAGCAGGTTCAGGGATCACAGCTCTTTTCATGGTAGTATGCGTGAATGCCAATTAATCACTCTCAACAAAAGCCAGCTTGGAAAATGTGAAATAGCCTTTCATAGCTAGACGTGAATTGAAGGACATTTATTTGACTACAACACTGACTGGAAGGGAGTCATCGTTTGTGAGCGTGCATGCTGTTCTCCTTTCTCTCTCACCTGGGCAGCTGAAGCCAGGAAACCCAGATTGGTGAGTAGTCATCGCTGGGCAGGGGCATTTTGATGTCGCTGGGCGAGCAGGGTGAGAGTGAGCAGGGCGAGTGCAGCGGTGGCATGCAGTCTAGAGAGCTAACATCCGGTGGCCTCATCTCCAGCACACGCAGCACCACTGGAGACGAGGTGTTCTTCAGATTAGCCACAGCCTCGCCCCGAGTCACACCAGTCAGGTCCACACCATTCACATTTAACAGGATATCACCTAGAAACCATGATACAAGAGTGTTAGCATATTATGTTAAGTGCTAAGTTACTGGAGGGATTGAAAAGTATGTTGACCCTTAGAGGTTGTATAGAAATTCTGCATTTGTAAGCAGAAGAGAAGGAATTGTTTTCATAGTGTGAATTGAATTAAAAGATATTGCATATGGTATTTTTTAATCCCTTTAATTTTGTAATTGTTTGGATATCAAAATAAACTGTACATCCAAGCTCAGACACCCCCCCCCCCCCCATGACAGAGAGATGAAGGGAGATGATGGCTTTTCAAACAGAGAGATGCAGGTGACAGATTAGAAATATGGCTGCTTGAGGTGATAAAATAGACTGTCACTCCAAATTACTGTACCAGGTTCACTACACACACACACACACTTGTTTTTACTCTGACAGAGTGTGGGATTGTATACAGTACTGAGCAAAAGTAGTAGGCAGTCATGGAAATTGTTGGTGGCACTTTAATCTGAGTGGTCCTTTTAGAAGAAACGTACACTCAATGGCCTCTCAGTAATGTGTCAGTAACATATGAGGGTGAGGGTTGGGTTCTGGGTTGAGGTTAAGGTTAGTGTTAGGATTAGGGCCAGGGTTAGGGTTAAGATTAGATTTCGGGTTGAGGTTAAGGTAAGAGTTAGAATTTAAGGCCAGGTTTAGGGTTAAGATTAAGTTTTGGGTTGAGGTTAAGGCAAGAGTTAGGATTAACACCAGGGTTAGAATTAGGTTGAGGTTAAGGTTAAGTTTAGGTTTTGGGTTGAGGTTAAGGTTAGGGTTAAATGTCATTGAATAATGGAAGTAACATATTAACAGCGCGTCTACTTAATTAAAGTAATGTATCAACAGTACATCTTCAAGATATTTACTAGAGTGTATTCAGACGCTTCACTACTGCTGCTCCGCTGATATGTTGTTGATGTCATACTGATAACCTATTAAGAGCTTATTAATCATCTACAAATCACCGCTCCAAATAAAGCGTTAACAAATTGTTTAAAGCCATGTATCTCATCCGTGTTTTTTCCTGTTAAAACTGTACATGAGATCAAATTCAAATGAACATATATAGAGTACAATGTAACCAGTTTCTTTTGCTTTTAAAGACATTACTAAAAAGACAGTCTGAATAACACAGCTTTGGTTCCTGACTCCTCTCTGTGCTCCTGTCATCGTGTGGATTTGTAAATTCCTTTAGCAGCATCTGATTTGATTAAATACTAGACTGATCTGCTGAAGCAGGTATTGGATGGTAACTGTACTGGACGTCCTTGAGGAGAGCGGGAAATTTTTAACTGGCTATGAAATGGCTACTGCCCAGATAAATAGGTTAATACAGCACTTTCATAGACACTGATGACTGTGGTACAGTACTGTAGGTGCTCCACATGTACTATGCACAGTCGTATGCAAAAGTTTGGGCACACCTGGTCAAATGACATTTTG
Organism: Pygocentrus nattereri; assembly: GCF_015220715.1. NCBI lineage: Eukaryota > Metazoa > Chordata > Actinopteri > Characiformes > Serrasalmidae > Pygocentrus > Pygocentrus nattereri. The sequence continues at coordinate 25,716,447 of NC_051214.1, forward strand.
TTTCATTTCATTTATTGTGTTGGATGGAAATAAGTTAGCCCGCCCTGTCCAGAGAACACACTTTTGCACATTTTAAAGAAAAAATGCAGTTTATTTGCTGAAGTTAACATTTTTTGGGGAAAAAGAAACATACAAAGTAACCTGTGCAAATGCTGTGGGACTTTTTTTTGTCAGATTTTTTTAAGCTAAATAAAAAATAACAATGATGGTATGATAACATATTTAGGTGCTTAGAGGACATGTTCAACTCAAGAAAATCATTTAAAACAAGTTATTTTTAAATTTGAAATGCAATCATGATTTCCTGTTGTTCCTTATACACATTCCCATCACACATGGCTCCACACAGAGAGCACATGATAGAATTAGCCTCAATATGTTGCTATTCATGCAAGTAATTGAGAGAGAGTGAGAAAATGAGGGAGAGGGCAATTTACTTAATATGTCAGGTGTGAGAGTGGGAGTAGGGGAGTGTGTGTGTGTGTGTGTGTGTGTGTGTGTGTGGGGTGGGGGTGGGGGTGGGTGTGTGTGTGTTCTGGCACACTGCTCTCAGGCATACATTTGCAGAACTGATGAGTCTAATGCATATGTATCAGCAGGTGTGTCTTTGTTAGCAAGTCTATGAGTGTGTGGGCGCCTGTGTTAAAACTGTGTGTGTGAGGGAAGATCAGAGGGTCACCTTGGAGACAGGTGTAGAGCTTTGTTAGAGCCCCGGAGAGGAGTTCAAGTAATTGTTAGGAGTTTCACAGCGATTCAAGTCGATACAGCAAGTATATGTAAGTATGATACAGCATAAACAACACAACCTTCTTATGATTGTCACATGCTGTTTTGGGTAAACAACCTATTTTATTTCTTAGTCAACATATAGTATGTATCGCAAAGCACAACCAGGCCTTAAAGTCATTGCGTCAGAAACACATTTTTCATACTGTGATGTGTTTCTAAGTGAAATGCTGTATTAGTGATTGTCTCTCATAGAGATGGTGGGAAGGTGAAATATACTATTAATTAATGTTATTTTTTCACCACCTGCTGGTGCACCGTGGCCATCATACAAAATCTGAAGACACTTAGGAGGCAGGCAAATGTAATTACATTTTGATCAAAATTTGATGTTATGCTATATCGTGATCTATATAATGATTTGAAGCTATAGTGTGGCAGAAAATCTATTTACACTTAACCCTAAATGCAGCTACTCCACCACAACATTTGGTGAAACCTTTTTCTGTATAAAAATAGACAAAAGTACAAAAGCATATCACAAAAGCAGCATTAGCGGCCATCCTGAAGCCTGGAATTTGTCTATACTTTTGCCAATTTTTATAGATAAACACTAATCTCCACAGCACTTTCGCCCAAGTTTTATGTATTATGTATTATGCCTCTCATACAGACTCAGAAACCACAATAGCACATAATGAAATCCATTTGAGATCACTTAAAGCTACACTATGTAAGATTTGGGGAATTGTCGACCTCTCTGGTGGAAATGTGTAATTGCATGCAACATATGAAAGGACATTTTGCAATGTAAGTTTCACTTTGGACCCCCACGAGAGATCTAATCTTATGATTGTGAGCGCACTAAAAGAAAACTTAAGTCACAACGTGGTGGACCTGTCTTCTGAGGATAGAAGTGAATCATCTATCGTTGTCAGCAAATATCCATCATGCTGAATCTGCTTTTTAAATTATATTAATATGTCATATTAATACATAAAACTATATGACATGGTTAAAAAAAGCCCTGTAAAATCTGACCTGATGCCTCTGACTTTTAAATTATGATTTCAGGCTCTACAGGGTCCTTCCTTACCTGACTCAATAATGCTTCTTCTACAGTTACTGCTAATATTAAAAAATCCACAACGCAGCTTCAAAGACCAACTCCTCTCCAGGGTTAATGAACACGGGGCTGATTGTGAAGCTAGCTACCCACAGTTTTTTATTAGAAACAAACGCAACTGGAACCTAAGCAGCATTAACAAGTTAGCTAATGTTACCTAATGAAAACATCTTTCTTCTCCTCTCAGCAGTAACATGCTCTATGCTTCTGAGCACTAGTGGGGTCAGGTACTAATGTTGGGTGATTATTTCTGGATCGCAGACATCAATGCAACCCCTTTATCACTTTAAAGCCTGAGAATCCTTCAGGATACACATATGATGCTGACTGAGAATCCCATAAGTGTTTTAACCAAAACATTACATGACAGACATATTGCAAGAAGGTATTCATGCTATTGGCTAAATGTGCATACATAAACACTCACTTGGCTGCAAGTATTTGCTGTCCAAAACACAAAACAAGTATCTCCCCCTTTTTCGTGATTTTTAGTGTTCTGCATAAACTGTCCTTTACGTTGTGTGATGACTGGACCAATAGAAATGCTCCAAAACTGCTTTGAACAAAACATTTTTACATGAACTTAGATTGAAACCAGAGCTCGGATTTGTCCTCTCCTGTAAAGTTGTTGGAGATACTTGTTTTTCTTTGGACGGTGACATTAATAACACACACCTTTGCGGATGGATCCCTCCTGGGACACCACCCCACTGGGGTCAATGTTGGTGACGTAGACAGGTAGATCCCAGCCGCGGCTGTTCATGCCCCCAGCTACAGTCATGCCCAGAGACTCGTTAGGCTCCTTTGAGAGAGTGACCGTCTTCTCATAACACGCTGGCTTATGACACGAGTCCTAGTAAAAAGACAATAAGGAGTCAGGATGCTGTGTGTGTGAGTGTGTCTGCAAGACATCTGCATGTCAGTGCATCGGGATGAAACACTGCCCATCAAATGTTTGGGAACATCCAGCATTTCAAAGCATTTCAATGCAAATATATTACCATATGCAAACAATTAACATATTAACAGTTAACATATTAAAGACTAACCAGGTTTGTTAATTAGGAGGGAAATGATATCACACATAAATATTTAAGACATACACAGCAAAAATGATATCTTAGCGAAATCATGAAGTGAAATAATCTTAATACTAATTGATATATTTTGTTTCTCAATATATAACAATGTTATAAGATTATTTGATTTCAAGACCCTTTTTTAAGTAATTTTATATAGTAAAAATATTGCCTTATTCTACTGCCAGATAGTTTTGACTGTTCTAAGCATTATTTCTTGAAATAAGCAGAATTACAAAGATTACAGCAGTTTCATGATGAGAAATATTACATATATTCACTAGATTGAATTGCCAAAATTTTATTTTTTGTAGTAAATAAGTAAAAGTCTGGTTTTATTAGTAAAACTGTTGCAAGTATAGAAGAAAATTAGCTGGGTTTAGAGAGAACTCTATGCTGTTTAGTTTAGTTTTATTGTTATATTTTACATTGTAAGAGAACAAAGACAAATAGCTCAAGAAATCTATTAGTCAGGTACTTTTTATCTGTTCATTGCTGCTCTAACATGGCTATTTTTTCTTTGATTTTGTTTTTAAATTCCTGTCAGTTCACCAGAAACTACCATGTTTTATAGTTACCACTGGACAAAAACAGAAATATCTGATCAGTCATGTGACATTTTTTATTTGGAGTTACATAATTTGTTCAGCAAATGGGTTTCTTTATAGCAGTTCTTTTTTTTTTTAGCAAGCATTCAAACTTTAATGCGAAACTTGCAGATTTTATGCAGTGTTTGTGGTTTCCATTATCCTTTTTTATTCAGGTTGTCAAAAATGCATAAAATTATGTGGAGGGAAATCTGGCTACTTGCTTCTATAAGTATGTATATTGACCAGTTGCACAGTCCTAACCTGTCAGATTCACTCTTTTCAGATACTGCTGCCAAGAGGGCACACAAAGAACCAGACAATGTATGTGTGTGTTTCTGTGTGTGTTTTAGCTTGTAATAGATGAACTAGCCATTTCTGCTGGGGCAAGCGATATTGCTGACCGCTGCCAAAATGTGGCCTTGGAGCTCAGCCAAAAGAAACAAATGGAGCGGCTAAGCACTAACTTAATAAAAAAAGTGTTATTAAAGTTAAATAAAAAAGTCACTTGTGTTTATTCTAAGGCTGCGGCTAAAGTGAATCAGATGGTTCCAGACTGTGTCAGGCTTATCACTATTAAAAGCCTGGATGAGGCCTGCCCCGAGACACGGAAAGAGGGGAAAACTTCCCACCTCAGAGTGTCGGAGAGAATTAGAGAGCGTTACAGAGAGGTGAGAAAGAGATCGTGAATAAAAGAACCGAGGAGAGATGGAGAGAAACAGCACATGAAAAGCTGTGAATTTGAGCATTTTTAGAACAAGGGAAGCCGTCCCCTCGGATAATGACTGGCGGAACATCCCATTTAGAAGAGGTGCTGAAAATCCATTCTGCCGTGGCTGGGTTTTCTCTTGGAGACTGTGTGTGTAAGTGTGAAGACAAGAGAATTGTAAGACTCGACGGCGATGTATAGTTCTTTGATGTTGGACTCCTTTTCACAGTAGAGGGAATTCTGCATGTGTGTGTTTAAGAGTCTGGGGTGTGAGAAGCCACAGAGATGAGCCAGAGTGTGTGTGTGTGTGTGTTTCTATATAGGACAGCAGGAGTGTATGTGTGCATTTGTGCTTGTGTGTGTTGGTGAGTAGTCCACATGAGAGGCAAAAGGCTTTTCATTATACATTCATAATGTCTTTATCAACCTATAATTCATTCAACGTAATCATGTCTAGGAGCCATCATTGCTAATGTTAGATATAAGGGCTGCACTCTTAAAAATGATGGTTCTCCAAGGGTTCCTTGGAAAAGAAAATGGTTCTATATAGAACCATGAACACTCAAAGAACCCATTAAACAATTTAAAGGTTCTTTGCATCATTAAAGGATTCTCGGATTGATTGAGAATGTGATGCAGATGGTTCTATATATATCCTTTTTGAGAGCTCTACAGGGAGATTCTCTTGAAACAGGCCCCGAATGTTGTAACTCCTGTGAGGATGAAGCAATCTGTATGTGTATGTGTAATCAATTGAATTACATGCGATGCTGGAAGTGATCTCTGTTTTCTGCCAGACACATGAAGGGGTATGGGGGTATGCACCCAAAAGTTTCAAACGGAGGTTAAACGTTGCAACTCCTGTCTGGTGCCTACCCCATAGCTCTGACGCAGGGGCATCCTGGCATGTTCGAAGCTCCACATACTGAGGAGCAAATTGTACATTGTTTTGTTCAGATTGGTTCGTCCTACCAAGAGCTTTACAGAATATTCAGGGCCTCTTTTGAGTGAATCTCCCTGTATATAGCACCAAAAAGGGTTCTTCTATTGTTACGATGAAAAGCCTGTAGCAACTGAAGATCCCTTTTTGGTGCTTTTCAAAAGGGCTCTTTATAGAACCATATAGAACACAATTCTCCATCAGTCTGAAAAAAACATTTATTCATGCAGAGCTCTTTAAGTGTTCATGGTATGATGTAAAACCATTCTTTACTAAAGAACCCTTGAAGAACCATCCTTTTATAGTGTGTGCTATTGCTAACCAGGTTCTCAACGGTCATGTACATAAAGGAAAGCACCACATGACAATGTATACAAACCTTTTGGGTGTTGTAGTTTGTTTTTGTATATAGTATTACCTAAATGTTTATTCAAATTTATGTGGTTTAATAATGATTTATGAATTATACATTTTCACAAGATTCCCCATGGACAAAGGAAATAAGCCTTGGGGGTTTATTATGTTTTTATGCCTAAAAATGTATGTATATGTGTGTATGTGCTGTGTTTTTTCCATATCTATTAGGGCTGTATTGATGTAATCAGCCCATGATTTGATTTCATTTATGATAGTTTCATGATTGAGTATTCTCACCAATCTATCTATTTGCCAAAATTCTTGCAGACCACTGATGAAGATAAGTAACGAATTGTGTGTGTGTGTGTGTGTGTGTGTGTGTATGTGTGTGTCTTACGAGTAGTGTGTGCTCTATGTCCACAGGTGAGTAGGGTGGGGGTCCTTCCATGTTCCACGGAGCCTCCTGCAGGATGTCTGGAGGGGGCACGTGTGTCTGCCGAGACACAATGAAGTGGACCCTCTCCACGCTCGCCTACACAACACACACGTTATTAGAGACGTCAGCACACTCTCCTACACCGAAACTACACAGAACATTCAGCAAAACCACACAGCCGCAAGCTTTCTCCTGCATTTCTACCATGTATAAACAATATCAATATTCAGAGTCAGCAGCTGCTTTTAAAAGCTCTAGAAAGAGAAGTGGGACACACTGGGAAAGATTAATGGCCTCATAACTGACAGTGAAGAAAAGAGAAAGTGGGCTGGCTCAGCATGTAGCTGAATGATGATATTAGGTTCTAGAACGAGTTTGCTCTAAACCAATGAAATATGAGCTAATGTTAGCCTAATGCTTGCAAACACTGGGTTAATGTTAGCTTCACGCCAGAATTAATGCTAGCCTAAGAAAGGAAACACTGAAACCCCTTCTGGAAAACAGCAAAGACCAGCATGCATTCCGTTCTGGTCTAAGTTGGTTTATGCTGTTCAAGAGCTCGTCTGGTGCTGGTTTAAACGGTCCCCCAGCATGATCATGCTGGTTGACCAGCACACCAGCATCCAAACCCAACTATAATTAAACTATAAATAATAATAATAACAACAACAACAGTGTTCTTCATTTTTGGTTTAGGTTAATGTAAAGAGAGTTTACATGATTCCACACTATTTTAGAGCATTTCTATTGGTCCGTTCATTCTACTGGTCCATTTATCATGATCATCAAATTACACAATGTAAAGAGCATCTGCTAAAGCTCAAATTACACAGAAAACAAAAAATTGCAAAAATCAAGACTTTTTGGAAGAAGGAATATGCTAGTTTTGCTGGTGACCAGCCATGCTGGTCTACGCTGTTTTTTTCTAGCAGGAAATACTGAGTTAATGGTAGGACAAAGGAGGGAAACATTGCGCTAATGATAGCCTTACAGAGGGAAATATTGGGTTAATGTTAACCTAACACAGGAAACCAAGCTGTGTACAAAACCAGATGCTAGCATAGAAACTGGTCACCTTTATTAGAAGGCCATTCATTAGTAAGGTACATATAGTATAGTAGTAAGCAGTTTGGGGTGCAGCCTTAGCCATACGCAGGGAAATGTTTCCTAACACTGGGAAACAGTGAATTAGCTTTGGCTCACTGTAGCGTGAATGTGTTGGAAAGCTCCCAGGAGAGGATGCAGAGGACAGCACCCCCAGCAGCTTTATTCCTTCAAATATGTAAACTACAAAACAGCCTTTTAGTCCAGAGAGAGTGAGTGTGTCTGTGTGTGTGTGTGTGTGTGTGTGTGTGTGTGTGTGTGTGTGTGTGTGTGAGATTGTCTCATTACCCTCAGAGTGAGGAAAAGAAGCACAGTTAACAGATGCTGCAGTAACTGGCTGTGCCCCTCAGCTCAAACTCTGCTTCTTTCTTCCCGTGTGTGTGTCTATGTGTATGCATACACATGTGTAAGGACAGAATAAAAGGAATATATTAGGAGGAAATATGGGAATTTAGTTACTCTAAATTAATGTATATAAGTAAATATTACTCATTAATGATCTGTGGGATGGAAATAGAGCATGTAATTAGCACACTGTGTACAGACTAACTGTTAAATGTGTATTAGTGATGGAAAGTTTGATTTATTTTACCAAACCTGTTCTTTCAAACCATTCATTTAGTGCTGGACAACATATTGTCTACATTAGTATACAAATTTTTTAATTTCAGTGATTTCAAAATCCATATTTTGAGCTTTCAAAACCCATGAAAACTATCCATCCATCCATCCATCCATCCATCCATCCATCCTCCACCGCTTATCCGAATCCGGGTCGCAGGGGCAGCAGCCTAAGCAAAGAGGCCCAGGCCTCCCTCTCCTCCACCACCTCCTCCAGCTCTTCCGGAGGGATGCCGAGGCGTTCCCAAGACAGTCGAGAGATATAATCCCTCCAACGTGTCCTGGGTCTTCCCCGGGGTCTCCTCCCTGTTGGACATGTCTGGAACACCTCCCTAGGGAGGCGTCCAGAGGCCATCCTTACCAGATGCCCGAACCACCTCAACTGGCCTCTCTCAACGTAGAGGAGCAGCGACTCTATTCCGAGCCTCTCCCAAATCGCCGAGCTTCTCACCCTATCTCTAAGGGAGAGCCCGGCGACCCTGTGGAGAAAGCTCATTCCAGCAGCTTGTTTCCGCGATCTCGTTCTTTCGGTCACTACCCAAAGCTTGTGACCATAGGTGAGAGCTCTCCCACCACCCATAGGAGAGGTGCTTATGGGGGTCCGTTGCATTGTGGATTGGGTGGCGGCCGAAGGCGGGGGCTTTGGCGTTCCAATCCTCGGCTACTGAAACTGGTTCATGAAAACTAATTAGATAATAAATACTTTATACTTTCTGTCTAGTTAACATCTATAGTGCTGAGTAAGATTTCCATTGGAATAATGGGAGGTCATATCATTGGGATATGTGATGAGTTCCTAGTTGATCTATACCATGCTAGTCTGTCAAAGGCATCTCCAGCTCAAAAACTCAGAGTTAGGTAGTCAGAGTTAGGAATTCTCTTCCAAACAAAAAACATGCTTTCCTTCAAGACTGGTTGGTGCAGGGACAATCAGACAGAGGGTGGGAACTGGTAATGACTAATATCGGGGAGATCACTGGGCAGAACTCCAAAACTTTCAAAACACACCCAAACATGCATCCCTCTGCAGCTACACAGAGAGCGTGCTGACTCTTAAATGAATGGGCCTCGCTCGTTATCGCCTTAATTGGACTAATTTAATCAGTTTCCTGCCAGTGGTTAATCTCTGACAGAAACTGTCTGCTGCAAGCGGCCATCTTGGCTCCACAGAGATTAATCTGGGCCAGACAGGAAGTAAAATCAGACCTGAGATCAGACCCCCCACAGTGACACACACACATACACACAAACCCAAAACATTACCCGAAATATAATGACCCCAGACCCACCACTCTCTCTAACACACACATTACACCACACCCTCAGGAACTGCAATCATATTAGCATTATCTGGCACACTGAACCGCATCTAACCCCGAGCTTATTGTGCTAATGGACAACAATCAGGAAAATAAACAAAGCCCAACATACTTTAGAGGAAAAACGGCAATTTCAGAAAAACACTGCCTAAAATTGAAAGGAAACAATTCAGAAAAACAAAGATAAGATCTTTTGAATGTTTTCAGCCACTAAACAAATAGTAAACAGAATGCTAGTCCTTATGGATAGCCACCAATTTGCTAGACACAATTCAGAGTTTTTACTCCTACTATATATATATATATATATATATATATATATATATATATATATATATATATATATATATATATATATATATATATACACACTGCTCAAAAAAATAAAGGGAAACAACACAATATAACTCCAAGTAAATCAAACTTCTGTGAAATAAAACTGTCCACTTAGGAAGCAACACTGATTGACAATCAATTTCACAGCTGTTGTGCAGATGGAACAGACAACAGCTGGAAATTATTGGCAATTAGCAAGACACACTCAATCAAGGAGTGGTTCTGCAGGTGGGGACCACAGACCACTTCTCAGACCTTTCTGCTTTCTGGCTGATGTTCTGGTCGTTTTTGAACGTTGGTGGTGCTTTCACACTCGTGGTAGCATGAGACGGACTCTACAACCCACACAAGTGGCTCAGGTAGTGCAGTTCATCCAGGATGGCACATCAATGCGAGCTGTGGCAAGAAGGTTTGCTGTGTCTGTCAGCGTAGTGTCCAGAGGCTGGAGGCGCTACCAGGAGCCAGGCCAGTACACCAGATGTGGAGGAGGCCGTAGGAGGGCAACAACCCAGCAGCAGGACCGCTACCTTCGCCTTTGTGCAAGGAGGAACAGGAGGAGCACTGCCTGAGCTCTGCAAACGGTTAGAAACCGGCTCTATGAGGATGGTTTGAGGGCCCGATGTCCACAGATGGGGGTTGTGCTCACAGCCCAACACCGTGCAGGATGCTTGGCATTTGCCAGAGAACATCAGGATTGGCAAATTCACCACTGGCGCCCTGTGCTCTTCACAGATGAAAGCAGGTTCACATTGAGCACATGTGACAGACGTGACAGAGTCTGGAGACGCCGTGGAGAGTGATCTGCTGCCTGCAACATCCTTCAGCATGACCGGTTTGGCAGTGGGTCAGTAATGGTGTGGGGTGGCATTTCTTTGCAGGGCCGCACAGCTCTCCATGTGCTAGCTAGAGGTACTGAGGTACTGAGATGAGATCCTCTGACCCCTTGTGAGACCATATGCTGGTGCGGTTGGCCCTGTCTTCCTCCTAATGCAGGACAATGCTAGACCTCATGTGGCTGGAGTGTTTCAGCAGTTCCTGCAAGATGAAGGTATTGGAGCTATGGACTGGCCCGCCCGTTCCCCAGACCTGAATCCGATTGAGCACATCTGGGACATCATGTCTCGCTCCATCCACCAACACCACGTTGCACCACAAACTGTCCAGGAGTTGGCGGATGCTTTAGTCCAGGTCTGAGAGGAGATCCCTCAGGAGACATTTACATTTACATTTATGGCATTTAGCAGACGCTCTTATCCAGAGCGACTTACAAAAGTGCTTGTCATTACTTCAGAATATCTCATGTTAATAAAGGTCGACATAATTTTAAAGAGCTTTGCTCTAAATTGCTACCTGAAGTTATCTATGCATTGAGACCTAAATACAACAAGTAGAAAAATACCTACAACTCAACACAGAGTCTACACAACACTAAACCTGCTGAAAAAAAAGTTTGTAATACAGTGAACAATAAAAGAGGTGAAGATCTTTAATAGACAGTGTTAGTGATTAGATAAGTGTAGTGTAAAGAGATGGGTCTTCAGACGTCGTTTAAAGACAGCAAGTGATTCTGCTGTTCGGACACTTAGGGGAAGTTCATTCCACCACCTTGGTGCCAGGACAGAGAACAGTCTGGAGACCACCTGCCCCCTCATCAGGAGCATGCTGAGGTGTTGTAGAGAGGTCATACAGGCACGTGGAGGCCACACACAATACTGAGCCTCATTTTGACTTGTTTTAAGGACATTACATCAAAGTTGGATCAGCCTGTAGTGTGTTTTTCACTTTAATTTTGTGTGTGACTCCAAATCCAGGCCTCCATTGATTAATAAATTTGATTTCCATTGATGATGTTTTTGTTGTCAGCACATTCAACTTTGTACAAAACAAAGTATTCAATGAGAATATTTCATTCATTCAGATCTAGGATGTGTTATTTGAGTGTTCTCTTTATTTTTTTGAGCAGTGTGTATATATATATATATATATATATATATATATATATATATATATATAATCATCGTCGTCGTTAACCGCTTAATCCAGATAGGGTCGCAGTAGCAGTTGGGAGAGCAGAGAATCCCAAATGACCCTGTCCCCCGCAACTTCCTCCAGCTCATTCCCAGGATGCCAAGCCACTCACAGGCCAACTTGGAGATGTAATCCCTCCAGCGGGTCCTAGGATGACCCCGGGGTCTGGTATACCCCCACCGGGAGGCGTCCAGGGGGCATCCAAATCAGAGGCCCAAACCACCTCAGCTGGCTCCTCTCAATGCGGAGGAGTAGCGGCTCTACTCCGAGCTCCTCCCAGATGGCCGAGCTCCTCACCCTATCAAATAGAGTGTAGCCTGCCACCCTGGGAATAAAGCTCATTTCCGCTGCTTGTATTTGCGATCTCATTCTTTCGGTCATTACCCACAGCTCATGACCATAGGTGAGGGTCGGGATGTAGACTGACCAGTAAACAGAGAGCTTTGCCTTATGGCTCAGCTCCCTCTTCACCATTACAGTCCGGTACAGTGACCGCATTACTGCTGCCCCTGTCCCAGCCTGCAGCCGATCTCACGATCTCTCTTCGCATCACTCGTGAACAAGACCCCGAGATACTTAAACTCCTCCACCTGGGGCAAGTCCTTTCCCCTTCCTGGAGTGGGCATGCCATTTGGAGGTGCTGATCCGCATACCAACCGTTTTACACTCAGCTGCAAACCGCTCCAGTGAGCGCTGGAGGCATCCATGTAATTCAGCCAAAAGAACAACATCGTCTGCAAATAGCAGAGACGTCACCCTCTGGCCTCCACACATAATGCCCAAACGGGGGCCTCCCAGAGTTAATCAGATGGCAAGGAAAACTGATGGTCAGGCCCAGTAGGGTCAGATGGTGATCAGTTGACAGATCAGCACCTCTCTTTACCCGAGTGTCCAAAACATATGGTCCCAAGTCAGATGAAACGACAACAAAGTCGATCATTGACCTCTGACCCAAGGAGCTCTGGTACCATGTACACTTATGAACATCAAGTTCATAACTCAAATCACTCAAGTTCATATGCGTGTGAAGGCAGATGAGCGAATACTTTTAGAAATGTAGTGCATCAGTTTTAGAGGTACAGTAATAAAAACAGCTTGTTAAATAATTGTTATTATGTTATGTTATGTATTATCTGTTGTCATGTATAACTTGTCAGCCACACTGTACTCCATTCATCATTGGTGAGCTTCTAACCACTGAATCAGATATTAGTTGAGTAGGGGACCATTTACAATGAAATTACACTGGCTTGTTTTATGTATCGTGGTTGGTTAGTGTAGTGGGTAACACCTCTGCCTTGTAGACTGGGGTTCAATCCCCACCTGGGCAAGCACCCTATACTAATAAGAGTCCTTGGGCAAGACTCCTAACACTGCCTTGGCCTTCCTATGTAAAATGATCAAATTGTAAGTCGTTCTGTGTAAGAGAATCAGCCAAATGCCAAAAAAAAATAAATCTTATATCACAATTATGCTTTCCATGGTATTTATAAGACTCGATGTAGTGACTGGATCACCTGTCAGATTCCTAGAGTTGGGAGACTCTAAAGCTGCACATTCTCATTCTATCATTCCTTAATAATGGCCTTTGACTCTCACTCACCTGTATTAGCAGTGCGGCATGTTCAGGGGCTCCATATCTCAGATCGTGGCCATTAATGGCTAGCACGCGGTCGTCCACATGCAGGCGTCCATCGCGGGCAGCCAGGCCACCCTCTAACAGGTGGAAGATGAAGACGCCGTGTTCTTCGGGCCGCCGAACCAGCTTGATGCCCAGCTGCTCGTCAGGCGCCCCTTTCACCAGCACCACATGCAGGCTGTCGTCTCGGACTGTGGGGCCAGAGCCCGGGTACAGCTCACCCGGCCCGGGAACATGGTGGTGGTGGTGAGAACGGTAGCGGTGGCGTTGCTCACGGAGAACAGTCAGTCTCAGCAAAGTGCAAGGCTGCTTTAGAGCAGCCAGGGCATAGCAGTGTGGGACGTTGGTTATATCAATACCGTTCACCTGGGGGAAATAAACAGAGAGAGAAGCTAAGATGACAAGTCACCACAACCTAGCCATCGACAGGAGCAGACAAAGGGATGGAAGGAGAGAGTGTGAGAGAGTGAGGTAGAGAAAAGGATGAAGTGAGGTAAGCAGGGAGAAAGGAAGACAAAAAGAGGCAGAGATGGATTGTAAGTACATTTACATCAGAAGACTGATCATCTGTCTTCATATGGTTGTAGAATAAGAAGAGACAGTATGAATATAGGAGAGACGTTTGAGTACTTCTGGTGAGGCTTCTGTTCTAAATATTAAGGACTAAGTTTCCCTCTTTTGATGACCATAGGGAGTACTCAAGAGAGGACTGAGGTATAGGAAAGAGATAAGGTGGTCCTGGGGTACAAAAACCTCATCATGGGAAACAGAGGGAAGAGATAGAAAAGTACAGGATGTTACATGGGAAGTACACTTCAATGGTACAACCTATAAGCCTACAAAAAACTGCATCTTTCAGGGAACAAAGGCTATCACCAGAGTTGAACTCTTACTCCATACACCCCATCTTGACTCCAGGCGTTTTAGGTTTTTTTCTTAGTTTATGAAAAGGTACAAATATGCACTTTTTCCCCGGGGAAGTGAAAAGTGTAGCTTTAAAGCTACACTAAGGCACACAGTTGCACTATAAGCATTATGGTGTGCCTTCAAGGGTGTATTTACATTGCTTGTACAACGAGAGACTAAAATTTGCCAAGACTGTACATTTTTTTCTGACAGTGAAGAAACTTGGCAAACTTAAGTTATTTCAAAGCTCCATATTGTTAATTTTGCTCTTTGCTCTGATGGCTCACATTCATTCAAGTGACCTCTATATGTCATATCCTTCACACACAGCTGCCCTGAAAGAATCCACATGCACATACTGTATTTATTCTTCATGTTAGCTGCTGCTGACACTGCATCATGACCACAGTCATGATGGCCACATGCTGGATATGTATCTGATCTAGAAGCACGTAAGAAAGTGACTCAAATCTGTTTCTAAAAAAACAAACAAACAGATTTTTGTGCTCTGGAAAAATCTGATTTGTACAACTTTAATCCTGTCATGTGAATACAGTATTGTAGTACTCAAGTCTGGTCTCAGTGGTAAACAGAGCTGAGCTTTGGCTCTGTAATTTGATAGAAACGTAAATAGAAGTCTTCGTGAAATTTCAGTGTGGGATGAACCATGCTGAGTTAACAGCCTCTTAACAGTTACACATTCTCCCTCACACCTGAATTCGACAGCCTTGCATGTGATGTTTAGCCTACTGTATTGCCAACTGACTGTTGATAAACATACTCAAATGCACACGTTTGCACCCATAAATATACATATCTAAATGCCGCGTTGGGTCCAGCTGGGCATGTCAACAGTGCTGCCGTTTCAGGGCGGTCAACATCGTTGCTGGACTGCATTCAGTACCATTACAGAGTGGCAGTTTAGGAAAGATACTGTCCCACATTATACTATTTCAAGAATACTATACTCAGAAAGTGGGATGGTATTATATAATGGAAAGAAATGCAGTGACCCACACTCATGCATGTGTGATCCTAAAAATTCATCACCCATACAATACAACTGAAATTGTTCACATGTGGATCTTGACTGCACATGGCAGATGTGAAGATGTATCGCCTCAGATCGAGAACAGCAGACAACGTGGCATCTAAGTATGCATATATATGGCAAACACTTGGCAGTAAAGTAATAAGCAGAGGTGAACAATTTCAAGTTTTGTGGGAACTATATTGTCTCTATACCACCACTCACTGCAAACAGGATGAGCTGTTCCACACAGTTAACTAGGACAGTAAGCAGGGACATGGGAAGGTGCTGCCATTTTATGCAGCTTATCTGTGACATGACCAATGATATAAAGCAAAGTTTTTATCATGTTTAATTTGCTTAAAAAATATTTATTTTTTTCTAATTTACATCTAAAAGACCATGTCATACTTTGTTATAATGAGGCAAGAGGCAATATACACATATAATAGACACATCAGACCATGCTTGCATCCTCTCCCTGCTCTCTCACATTGACTATCTTTATGCAAATTATTTGAATGGTGACCAATAAGACTGTTGATATGTGGCCGGGAAACCAATTGTGTCACGCCCACAGCCACATGGTTAGATTTACCACTGAAGTGCACTCTGAGTTCATAAATGGATCATAAACCATCTGTTTATGATTCATTTTGCTAGTTTGAAGGCTTTAGCTTGACTTTCTGCTTTGTCTAAAAAAATCTGAAGATATCTTGATGTAATTTTAATGCAATTTGTTATATATATTCGGAGCAGGCACTGGATAGATTAATTTAGAGAGCATTAAATGCCAAACTTTCAATCCATAATAAATCAGTGTTTGTGAGTAGAAATGCATTTTTCGGTAATTTGTAGTGGAAGTCAAGGGCTACAATTTGAGAGGTTTGGTCTTGACCTGGTCTCCTACCCATTTAGACTTGGTCATGGTGTTGGGATTGACAAAGGTGGTCTTAACTACAGCTCTGTGTGGAAAGACTGTGAAGGACTTTTGAGGTGTTATATCAGTGATGAACTGAGGAAAAGATGTAAACACAAATCAGGAGCTTTTCTCACACACCAACCTCCCACCACTCTGCCAAACAGATGGCAAAACGCATGACGCCACATGCATTCCAGGCTATTATTCACACCTACTGTATAGTGATGTAATTTCAGACCTCCCTTTATCTCTCTCTCTCTCTCTCGCTCTCTCTCACACACACACACACACACACACACACACACACACACACACACACACACACACACACACACCTTAAGGATCATGTCTCCAGGCAGCAGTCTCCCATCCCGGGCGATGACTCCCTCCCTGTAAATGTCCTGAATGAGGATGCGTACGAGTGGCGTCTCATTGCCCCCGACGATGCTGATGGCCAGTGGCTCACAGGGGTCAGGTCGAGTGATCTTAACGGTGGTGACCTCACCATCTGGGATGAGATGGTGGCGCTGAGGCAGAGCAAACACTGCAGATGCAAAGGGAAAAAAGAGAAAGCATTCAGAGTTTCTGCTTACCAATAAAATAGTGGCATCTAACTAAATTAACACATGCGGGAAACACAGAAAGGCTGGGACAAGAACATGAGCAGCTGGGAGATCGGTCGAGGAATCAGAGGAAGAATGAATGAAAGAAAAGATGACAGGAGAGACAGAGGGATGAATGTTGAAACTGAAGAATTAGTTTTGAACAGATGCACAGTGAAACTGAACTTGGCAGGCAGCGCAGTCAAGCAGTCTGTTTCCTTATACACTCACCGGCCACTTTATTAGGTACACTTGTTTAGTTGCTTGTTAACACAAATAGCTAATCAGCCAATCACATGGCTGCAACTCAATTCATTTCTGCATGTAGAGGTGGTCAAGACAACTTGCTGAAGTGCAAACCGAGCATCAGAATGGGGAAGAAAGGTGATTTAAATGACTTTGAACATGGCATGGTTGTTGGTGATGGTTGTTGGTGCCAGACGGGCTGGTCTGAGTATTTCAGAAACCGCTGATCTGCTGGGATTTTCACGCACAACCATCTCTAGGGTTTACAGAGAATGGTCAGAAAAAGAGAAAATATCCAGTGAGCGGCAGTTGTGTGGACGGAAATGCCTTGTTGATGTGAGAGGTCAGAGGAGAATGGGCAGACTGGTTCGAGATGATAGAAAGGCAACAGCAACTCAAATAACCAACCAAAATCTCTGAGGAATGTTTCCAACACCTTGTTGAAAGTTTGCCACGAAGAATTAAGGCAGTTCTGAAGGCAAAAAGGGGGTCCAACCTTTTACTAGCAAGGTGTACCTAATAAAGTGCCCAGTGAGTGTATTCACAGAGGAAATGAAGCTGTTTCTTGTTCGTCTCCCGACCAGGCTTTTGATTTAAAGCAGCAGAACAGACAAACTCAAATGAGAAAGCTTCATTTACGGAATGAAGTCATTGTGGAGTTATGAAATCATCCTTTCTTTGTAACTTCAGTGTATAGATTATTTTATTGTACAAGCTGTATTATTACATAGATGAGGCAAGCTCAGTCTTGTGACTATAATCCATGTATAAGATGTTGTCATGGATCATACCCCGGGGCTGCCCTGGCCCTGTTCTAGAACCTTCCAGCTCTGCTTTAACCCTTAGTCCTGAATCCTATGCCTCTTTCTGTCACTGTCGCACTGGCTCTTCTCTAGAACCATCTGATGCTATTCAACAGCATTCTGGCTCATTCATGCCCCTACCTGAACCTTTTGACTCTGATGCCATCTTATCCCTGTTCTAGATCAGGTTTTAGAACTTTATGACTCTGTTCTGCCCCTTTTCTTGAGCATTCTGGCTCTGCCCTGTCCCTGTTCTTGAACCTTCTTATTCTGATCTGTCTCTGGTCTAGAACTTTCTGGTTCCACTCCCTCACTCACTATGTGCACTCGTGTCTGGTTGTAATGTCATCTCAATTGTATAACTACTTCCAGTTGTGTTAGCATGTCTTTTCGAAGTCTTGTACGTGTTGGCTATATTTCTCACTATTTCCGGGTGTTTATAGCATTTCCTTTCTCTCCAGGTGTTCTGGAAAACTCTGGTCTGTGCTTTCAAGCTAGCCAGCTTTTATTTATGGATGCCTGTCTGTCTTACCAGTATGATTAAAAATGCCTATATAAATAGAGTGTTCATTTTCATCCAAGTGCCTTAGGCCTCCATTTGTTACAGAGGTGAGCTCGAAAAAAAACCCAAAAAACCACTCACTCAAATCTCAACCTCTTCCCTTTCTGTGGAGCTCTAACAACCTCCAATGATTGACAGGGGTCTTTATTTGCAGGTCTTCCCTCTGCAGAATGGGGTGTCATTAGGCATAACACTGGTATGTAACTACGTATATACACAGTTTATGTGTGTAAATGTGTGTGTATGCTTATAGACATGTATTCAGCACATTGTGGAGTACAAATCATCCGAGAATGAGTGAAAATACATGATGTGGCCATTTTTTTGAAACCCACAAGGACAGACATTCAGTTTTTGTTTGTTTGCTTGTTGATAAAGCAACAAACTAAGTAACTAAACAATAAATACCAACTTTTTATTGCAAAAGTCATAATATTTCCTATTGCTTATTGAAGTTAAGGGTAGGATTAGAATAGTAATACAGAAATACAGAAGTCAATATTACACAAAAATAGGAATACAAATAGTGTTAGAATGTGATCAAATCAAATCGCTGCATTAGCAGCAATACAGCTAACATGCCACAGTAATGGTAACCACCATTATACTGAGAATACATTTATACTTGTACAGCATTAATAGACATTTAGCTAACAGCATGGGTTAAATATGAGTGGACATTTATTTAATGGTGCAGATTAAATATGAATGGGCCACTTTGCTCTGTAGAAGTAATGGCCTTCTGATAAACACTTGTTAGTCAGTCTATTGCCTGTGGTGTTTGTGTTTGCAGACATCTCTCTGGTTTGGGTCTCTCTCTCTCTCTCTCTCTCTCTCTTGATTTTCTCATGCTGCAGTTTCTCTGTCCTAAAGTCAATATTTTCTCTTCATCGCCTCTGATCGCTTGCAGGGCGAGAAAAAGCAGAGCTCATTACTTCAGTGACCAGGGGCTTTTATGTAACACAAACACGCACATCCTATACCTTCTCATCTGTCTATATTTCAAGCACTTATTCTGTCCCCAGACCCACTTTGTCTTGCTCTTTCCATTTCATTCACCTTGTTTTATTCAGTCTGAAGATGATGGGCTCTTTCTGCGGTCAGCAAAGAGAGACAAAGCCTCTGGGCAGGGGGGTCAGTGGGCCGAGGAAGCCAGTCAGGGGTAGTCAGTGGTAAGACTAAGAAACACACACACACACACGCACACACACACAGTCTCTCCACTCCCTTCAATTCCTCTCTTCTGCATCCTTTTCCATCCATGATATAGTCTTTGTCTGTGTCGTTGTCTATGGTTGTGATATCATCCCAGTTTCTGTATAAGTTGCATTAGCTTGATCTGCAGAGGCTTGGATTGCTCTGTTACTTTTACTGTTTCTTGTTTCCTGATGTTCATAGTGTTTCCTCATCTCCTGGTAATTGTAGAGTGGCCTGTATTTTCAACCTAGTGTGTTTATAGACCTTACCTTTCAACCTCAGCCTGTGTTTATGGATGCCTGTGTTAACCCTGATTGTCTGCCCCCTGACCCTTTTACTGTTTCTGACCAGGATGACTGGAAATGCCCTGTGTGCTTATATCCAAGCACCTACTATGTATAACTACTAGGAAGCTATTAGTGCCATGTACCATGATGCACATGTGCATTTTCCTACTGTTTTTTTAATGTAAAGTTGGCTGCTGGTATGTGCAGTAAAGGAAAGTACTGAATGAACAGTAAAACCTACGACAGCAATTTAGGGCCACAGTTAAGTAGACTTCAAGAATAAAGTGAGAATATTTCAAGATATGGTATCATATTTTGAGAATAAAGTCATAATATTTAGAGATAAAAAGTCATACAGTATATTTCGAGTATACAGTCATATTTTCGAGAATAAAATCATAATATTTTGAGAATAAAGTAATATTTTGAGATAAAAAGTCATAGGGTGTAACGGCGGGGAGCGATGAGGCAGACGCATACGCTGAGATAAACGACTTTTATTGAGGGCAAATCCAGGGTCGTGGTCATGACAGTCCAGGTTCAGGTAGTCAATACGAAGAGCAAGAGGGACAGACATGACAAAGATGTCACGCCTCCGACAGATCCTGTCAGTGTTAAGAACTCCATCTCCCAAGTTACATTGGGAGAACACGTGACCTCAGACTTTCCAACAGCTTCAGAATCCAGAGCAGACTCCATTTCCTAGGAGACTCTGAGTGATCACAGCTTTGGCGATCAGCCACGCACCTGGTTCCGATCACAATCACCGGATTACTGACTTTCCACACCTGTGTTAGGTGATCACATGACTAGCTAAGATGCTACTTAAGCTAGGGCTTTAGCTAGCTCTCATTGTGAGGTATTGTTTTTTCTGTGCTTTTCCTGAGTCTTCCTATTTTGTTTTTTTTTTCTGTACATTTGCACCTTGAATTTTGCCTTGCCTTGTTTGCCTGTTTTTGGATACCTGGTTTTGACCTTTTTGCTTGGTTTGATTACCTCATGTATTGGATTATCCTTCTGCTTTTGTCTGCCTGGTGTCATGATCACTCTGGTGATCATATGTACGGTTTTGGTCTCGACCCATGCCTGCCTCTGGACTTCCCCACTGTTTTACGTAAATAAATCCAGTCATTTCACTAACATCTGCATTTGTCTGACTGATACTGAATTCTTACAAAAGAACAAAGAAATCCAAGTACTTAACAGAACATCCAACACATCAAACAATCAGCACGATCAAACAAAGACCAACGGAAACTAGAGGCAAACACAGGACTTAAATAATCACAGGGATGACGAAGGACAGGTGGGAAACAGGTGAAACAAATCAGGGGTGGAGTCAAGAAGACAAGGGGGCAGGACTGAACATGGAAGATCAAAAGTAAACAAAAAAGCAAATGGAGGAATGGGAGGAGCCAGTCGTGACACAGGGTATGATATTTTGAAAATAAAGTCATACTTTTTACAAACATTACAATGACCTACTGTTAAGATATTTACAGTCATATGTAAAAGTTTGGACAGCCCAGGCCAAATGATATGTTTTATTAATTAAATAAGTGAACACATCCTCTACAGAGGACACCCTTCTGCACACTTTAATGCAAAATTAGTGATTATTTGTAACATTGCACGTTATGTTGTTTTTTCCAATATGTTAAACTTAGCAAATAAATAGAAATTACTATAAAATCTACAGAAGAATGCCCTATATATATATTTGCTAACTTATTTTCACTTAAAAAAGAAAATCAAGAAAATATGCAGTCTTACCAGGGGTTTCCAAACACATGATTGTCTATATCTAATAAGTATATTAGCTGTGTAGCTGTGTATTAGTCAGGCTAGTTTTGCCTGCAAAAGGTCACAGTATACCCTGTATGTAGACTAGACTATCGCCTATATGTGGCCTGTTCTGCAGCTAGGCTTTCAGTGGCTTCTGATGTTATCCTCTCTCTCTCTCTCTCTCACTCTCTCTCTGATCAGGCTGAGCCTTATGCCAGACCCATCTGCATTATTAAAGGAACATATGCTTTAGCTACGCTGTACCCAGGCCATCACCCACTGACACACTCACTGACACACACACACACCCACACACACACAGTACACAGCTTAAAGAAATTATATGATATTTCCTATAAAAAGCTATGGAGTAACAGAAATTCAGGGGAGAATCATGCCTAAATCCTCTTCTCCTCTCAGTCTAACATCCAAAACATTTCTGATCTCTTCTGTCCTCCATTCCTGTGATGAAGTTTTCACACCCCACCACTAAACCTTCTCCTCCCTGTTCGTCAGCTCTGTCCGCAAGTCCTACTTTTCATCAAAGGGGGTGTAGTACTCAGGTGTGTAGCCCCCTTATAGAATTTAAGTACAAAAAATTATAAATATCTAAGAAGAAAAGATATTTATATATAGATATATACACAGACTATGAATATACACATATATTGCACTATTCCAATGTACAGTTGTACAGTAATAAGTTATGAAATAAAACTATGAAATATGCTGTTGTACACATTCCATGTGTGCAGTTAGTCTGAGGTAGACAATAAATGAGATGCAGGTACTCAGGGATAGAATACTGATATAGAAATCTTCCAGATTATACAAGATATGTATATAAGATGTACAAGATGTCAATCTATATGTGCAAGTATAGATTTGCCAGGTTGAAGGCACAGAGGATCAGAGTGAGTCTGATGAGATGTGGATTGTTCATGGAGATGATGGTTCAGAGGTGCAGTGACAGCGCTACTGACTGTTCAGCAGCTTGATGGCCCAGGGGAAGAAACTCGGAACAGGCTGGTTCTGGACTTCATGCTTCTGTAATATTCTGAAGACATGATCCAGAGGTGCAAAATATAATGTAACATATGGGTCATGTAGTCATATACTGTATATGACTATATATATGACTATATATATGACTATATATATATATATATATATATATATGTATATATATATACACATGTTGTATATATGACTATATATAAATATTAGATTTTTCCCAAATTTGTTATCCACAATAACTGAGCATTAAATTGTGCAGAAGTGTGTTGTCGGTAGAGGATGTGTTGACCTGTGATGTGACCAGGGGTGCCCAAATTTTAGCACACAACTGTATAAGGGTCTAAGTCTAACCATAATCCTAGATCTCACCTTAACCTCTGTATCCAAAAAGACCCAGTTTTACTTTTTACGTTGTAAACAGCGAATCGTGTCGCTTTTGTAAAAAAGCACTTTACAAGGTCCTGACACTGTAGATCTGATTCTCTTTGGCTTTCCTACAAAGTCAGAACATTTTTCTGAAAAATAAACACACACACACACACACACACACACACACACACACACACACACACACACACACACAAACTCACCCTCTTGTGGTATGTTGGCATTTCTGAGGTTGTCCCTCTCCTCTGTGCCATCATTGGCCACGGCTGTGCCGCTTTTGGTGCGTCTGAGGACGCTGAATGCTCGGTTTAAACGCCGGAATGAGCGGCTCCGTACTGATGAGCGGTCAAAGTTGCGGACTGTATGGGACAGAGATAGAGAGACAGGGCAGTGAGAGAAAGGAAGAGTGTCTGAACATGCCTGGGCTTGTCCAGATCTAACCCAGGACAGCCAGTTAGCTGCCTAGAGAAGAACATGCCCACCCAGTAACAGCCAATCATAAGCCAGGACAAACCACTGCATCAAACAAGGCCTGCATTGCTCTATTACTGTACAGACTGCCTGGACTCAGCTCTGCTGACCCTACTGCAGTACATTACAGCTATCAAGCCATATCTCATGGTTAGACAATACTACTCAATTTCTGTTTATTAGATATTGACTTAATACAAATGCAGGTGTTAAATAATTAAAATAGCTTATTATTAGGCCTAGAACTATAGGAATCATAATGCCTGTGTTTTTACACAAACGCATTAAGATTACTGATAATAAAAATAACACTTAGCAGTAGTGCTTTTCTCAAAAGAAATGGAAGTATTAATACTTGGATAACCAGAGAAAAGGTCACCACTGAGTATGTGTGTTCCTGTGTGTTGTCATGCATTTATTTAAGTTTGTGTGGACAGTTTCAGAGAAATGGAGGTCAGTTCTACACTGCCTATTCAAAGTTTGGGGCAACTTAACTTTTCAGAATGTTTTTTAAAGAAATGAGCATGTATACTTTGACCGGTATAACATGTTAAATAGAAAGCTGTACAGATTTGTTTGTTTATTTATTTAGTTAGTTAGTTAGTTAATTCTTTTTTATTGCAAAACCTGCAAAATTGGCAAAAGTCCTACACTGGAAACAGTGCCATGCCCCACATATACTCGTCCCTCGTTGTGATTTGAGCACTCAAACCTTTAAGCTGCCTTTAAACCAGTCAAAACAATATGTGGTTTTAACAGTCGTTTTGGTGAAAATATATCTAATTACTATTTAGATAAAATGTACTCTTAACAGCAAGGAAGACACTTTGATTAAAACAGATCCAAGTGCTGCACAATAGAGACAAAATAACAGTAATTATTTGGCTTAAACCTCTAATTTTCTAAATTAACGGAAAAACACTAGCAAAAATGACTTGAAAGACTTTATTCCTAAACTTTTCCAAGTGACGCAATATCCATTTTTGACCCCCCATCTCTCTCTCTCTCTCTGTGTCTCTCTCTCTCTGTGTCTCTCTCTCTCTCTTTGATGTGTAGAACTCTGACAGTAGCACTCCTTTTAAAAGCATAGTCCAGGCCAGGGCCGGACAGCTCACACCACCGCAGTGCCACACAGCCTTGCCTACCAAAGCTTAAAGTGCTGCTGCAGCACCATTTCCTGTCCCCACTGGCCAGCAGCGTGTTGCAGGGAGGACGTCAGAGAGCGTAACACCGTGGCTCTAACCTACAGTTCAGCAGGAGGAGACGCAGACCTAATGAAGTTTTCATGAAGGCAATCTGCCTGTCTCTCTCTCTCTCTCTCTCTCTCTCTCTCTCTCTCTCTCTTTCTCTCTCTCTCTCTCTCTCTCTCTCTCTCTCTCTCTCTCTCTCTCTGTCATTTGCTCATTGTCTGTAACCTCCATCTGGTCTGGGTGCATCGCTCTTTATCTCTCTCTCTCTCTCTGTTCTCTCCATCTGTTCCTCTCTGTCATTTGTATCTCTTCTCTTTTTCTGACAGAAGGTCTTACTGTAGATGTGATAAATCTTCTTGTGAACGCTGGTGAAGGAGGTTCCTCGTGGGCCAGTAGGTGGGATGGAGGGGAGTTTGATTTTTAGCAGAAAATGATATATGTGGGTCACAAAGGATGACTTTGCACAAATGGATGAGAAAACCAGGACAGAGTGGGAGACAGTGCGTGCGTGTGTGTGTGTGTATGTGTTTGTGGGCTGCTTGTAAAGTCTGCATCAACATGCTTCACTATATCAGTTTACACTAATGTGTAAACACACAACGCACAAGCACGTGCACATACTCCACCTGTCAAAAGTTTGGGGACACCTTACCTTCTTTTCAAATGTGATTTTTCTTGTTGTTATTTTATTTTATTTAACTCCTTTTCTCCTATTCCGCTACTGTTTAAAGCATATATTATTCAGCAATGAAATGGTATTTGAAATAACTATAGATACAAAAGTTATAAAAATGCGTGATAAAACATCTGGAGCCACCAGCAGGTCTTGAAGATTTAAGCGAGCTAACCAGCTGAAAGTTTTTAGTGTTGACATCACAACAAGGGTTTCTAATGTGAGGGTGGGGAAATGTATCCAAAGCAATCCTCTATCACCAAATAGTAGCCACGTTTACATGCAGCCTAATAATCCGTTAATAATCTGACTAATAGCTTGGAATAGAATACGTCCATGTAAACACTCCAATGGGAATAGTTTAGTCCGATTGAGGCCATTCATTTCTATCCGATTGAACGAGGTAGGTAATCATGTAAATAATCTGTTAAATAGAACAATAATAGCCATGTAAATGTCTGTATCTGATTACATTCCCAATCGGAATGTGTAAATACATTCTGCGCATGTGCGTCGCGTCATAGCAGAAGCAGAGACCTCATAAACCGGCTCTGGTAGATGTTTATAACATTCAACATTGCGGAGCACAAACTGGTCTGCAGAGGAGAAGTTCATGCTCTGGTCTTTAAAAGAAAGGAGTTGGGATGGACGCCCAGCTTATGTGTCTCAGAGAATGACGTCTACCTCTCGGCCTTCTTTAATAAGGGCATGTGAAGGAGGTTTTCCTCCTTTTATCATGATATTCAGTCCGATATCATTTAAAAGAAATTAAAAACTCCAGCGCGCCAACTGGAAACTCATCTCACTCGGACTGGATCTCATGTGATGCTTGTTGTCATGGTAACGTTTACTTTAAGCGCTACTGCACATCGTTTTGGATCAGATTACTTGTAAATGAAGATTTTCCCTTGTTGAGTAGAGTGAGCATATAAACACCTCAATCTGCATCTGCAGGCAGAATCTATTCATTCGGATTGGCAAAAATCTTTGCATGTAAACACAGTATTCACACTGTACTGAACTAAATACAGTTAAAAAGGACCAATTATGCTACTTTTTAATGACATATGCAGTTGGCTAGTGTTCATTAAGTATGGATGATAACCACAATATGCTTAGGAAAGCATCCTGTTTATCATGATAACAAAATATAAGCATATATCATGATGATAAAATATCATCATACAGACATCACAGTGTCAAAGTAACATGGTGACTGGACCAGTAAAAATGGTTCAAAATGAAAGCTAAGACTGTTTATAGCTCTTGTGATTCTATATTTAAGAGATGAATTGAAACAGCTTTCCTAAGAATAGAGATAATATGTTAAGTTATTGCAAACCGACAAAAAAACATATTAACTTTAATTAGAAAGTGTCCCTGATCGTTTGATAGGTAGTGTATTTATAGACATGAATAAACAAACACACACAAACGGTTGGTGCGCTCACTCACACTCACTCTTCTTGGAATTGCAGCGTGCTGCCAGGCTGGTGGTGCTGCCTGATTGGCTGGTGTCCTCCATGCTGGGCTCGTATGCAGGGTTGACCAGGCCAGGCTCATCAGACAGCAGGGCCACAGCGCTGGAGCCCGAGCCATCACCGGACAACGTGGCCACGGCCAGCTCCGACGTGCTGTCAGTACAGTCTCCTTCTTGAGAGCGACGCTTCCTTTCAGCCGACAGGCCATAGTGTGACGCTCCTTTACACCTGCACCCATACATACACACACATGGTTCAGCAAAGCACCAGAACATATATTACAGAGTTCAAACTCACTCAAACAACTCAAACTCATTTCACCCCTTACCCTAAATGTAGTCAGTCAGCCAAGACATGTTCGGTGTCTGACGTTTGCTTTTATAACTTTGTGTTTTGAAGCTTAATGGTTAATGGAGCTAAGAAGTAAAGCAAGCATATTGCTGTTGTCAGAAGAAAACATGTTATCTTCATATTTATGTTATCTGTCATATTTCAGTTTTTGACATAGTTCGAAAAAACATGTTGCTTTTTACACTGTGTGTAAATTTCATGAAGAATGCACCAAAAGAAATGGCCCAAAATGACTTGGAAAAAGTATGGTTTCATAGACTTACATTAAAAGCAAATTAGGTTTTTCCTTCTCCTGTAAAGTTATACTGTTTTAGGCATAACCTGAAAGTGGGACATTAGAGCTCAGCAATACTTCATTATGCTAGGATGTGCAAGCTAAAAATCAAGATGCCAAGAATGCTTGCCTTTCACTCTCGGTCCAAGCAACATAAGCTAATGCATGGGCACAAATTAAGGAAGAACATTTAGAACAACAAAAAGTATTTGGTGTTCTTAAAATATATATGTATATTTATTTATTTATTTTTGAGATTTCCAGGTAGACGTCCCCTCATGGACTAGCATTTCTGAAGACAGAAGGACAAAGTGGTTATGTTAATATTGTGTCATTTGTGTTCATTTCAGAGTAATTCGCAATAGAGAGGATGCTCTGAGGTCAAAATTCCAAATCAAAAGCTACAGTCCTCATCAGTTAAACCTCATTAATTAGAATTGCAGCACATGCCTAAATCTCATCTCAAACTTGCCTCAAGCCATATTGAGTTGTTATGTAATCTCAAAAAGAATTCCTTATGTTGTTTCTGACACAGTTTAGCCTATTCTTATCTTTATAAATGGACAAAGGAATGTTGCATTGCCAAAAGCCTGTTTTATGGCCAGTTCATTGTGGCTTGAGGCACACGTGTGGCATGCATTACCCTAACTGGTGGGTTCTATGCTTTATTTACTTGGTAACCATATTAGCCATGTAGCTCCAGTGAAAAACCTCAAAACATGTCTTATCTGATTGAATATATTTGTAGTACAAGAGAAATTGTGTAATTTTATTATTTTTTTTGCTGAACTATTCCTTTAAACCCTTAACTGGCCTTTAAGTAACGTTGTATTACACACTTCTATAACCTAAGAATAGCTCTGCCAGTTTGCACTGCAGTCCCTGTAGTTACTGAATTATAAGCCTTGGTATGTAAAAAGCCTGGGATTTTAAGGAGTTAAACAGTTCTGAGTTGTATCCTGTACAGTGTATCAAACAGCAGTTAAAATGTCAGTAGAGTTGTACGTCTGTGCGTCTGTATTCATTGTTCATTCAGCTCCCTCCCCTCTACATGTGTTTACACTGGGGTAGCACAGCTGACAGATTAAGCAGCGCTGTCGCAGGAGATGGAGGATTGGAACTGAAGGCGAGCAAACTGGATTCGCTCCACTGATCGCAGGATACTAACACACAGACAGACACACAGAAGGAATATTAAATTTCCGGGGCATTTAAACGCATTTCCAATGAGGCCGTATTACAATCACATGAATTATCACACCTGTATGCACAAACACAGTTGTGTGAGTGACACATGCGAGCTAATATACTTGAACTAATATACACAAACCCACAAATGTCACAATGCCATTAAATATTCATACGGGAACAGAATAACAAGGCCACTAGACTATTGAAACATTAGACTCTGCATCACATAGAGATGAGTGTGTTGAATACTAACAGGTAACTCACTGAACCCTGTGTGTGTGTCCGTGTCTGCACTTTAATTTGCCTTCTTGATGTGGACAGTTTTGGCTGCATCTCTTCAGCAGACTGCAAAATGCTCGTATACAACAGAGGTAGGAAGAGTGACATGAACCTTAATGAAATAATGACCTTTGTGATCATTTTGCAAAGCAGTGCAGATGCTGTCACCAGTGTAACATAATGAAATCTTAGCATGATGCTAAGAGGCTGATACATGCTCTTGTTTGCTCACAACTCGACTATTGTAATGTGCTGTTTGCTTGCTTGCCAAAGCTGGTGACTGATGAGCTGCAGTTCATCCACAACACTGCAGCCAGCATCCATTACGGAATGTCTATACGTTCTCTACGAACCAGCATTGCAAGCCCCCTACAGGTCACCCTGCCAGCAAAACTGAAATCAGAATTTGAATCAGAATTTTTTAAAGAATACGATCAAATACAATATCACATCAACTTTGTTATCATATTAACTAGAACAATGTTGGCTCTGTGTGTGTGTGTGAAATGCTGAGACTCTGTGTTGAGAGGAGGGGCGACAACCACCCGCTGTGAATTCAGACCTCTCCACAAAGATGGCCGTGTCGAAATAGAACCATGTCGAAATGTAGAACAGCCTCCATTAAATATTTAAACACGATAAAATTACATTTAAACACAATAAAAGCACTTTCAGAAATATTAAGTGCTTACTTATATACAAACACAAAAACAGTTCACTTTATGTTTTTTACATCAAATTTTCCCAAAAATATATTCCACCAATGTCACAGAAGAAAAAAAAAAGGTATGGATCAACTAAATGAGGCCCAAAACAGTTGTCATGATTGGCTCGTCCCACTCTTCCATGTGCTCTTGTTTACTTTTCAGTCCTGTCCACGTGCATTTGTGTTTACCTCACTGTCCTGCCCCCTTGTTTCGTGACTCTGTCCCTGATTGTTTCCACCTGTTTTCCGCCTGTCCCTCATCATCTCTGTGATATCTAAGCCCTGTGTTTTCCTGATTTGGTCTTTGTTTGATGTATGGTTTGCGCTGAATGTATTGTTTGATATGTATTCTTGTGTAGTGTCTTTACAGTCTGTGTTTATTTAAGTCTGTCCCTCCTGCTCTCCGTGTTGGCTCACAGACCCTGGACCGTCTGAACCATAACCCTGGATTTGCCCCCAATAAATCTCGCTTTTCTCCGCATATGCGTCCGCCTCATCATCACTCCCCAGTGTTACAACAGTCTACTGAGAGTTCATGTACCAAAAGTACATTAAGAAAAGATGTGATGAGACAACTTTTCGTTTTTTATGCACAGAAAAATTTACCAATTAAGACTCGACAGGCATTAGTACATACCTTTATGAAGCTGCTAAAGACTAAACCATTTCAAACTTTTTCATGGTTTTTCCTTTTTTTACTGCAAATGTTGCTTCCACTTTCTGTCTTTTATTGTTAGTATTTCTATTATTATTATTATTGTTGTTGTTGTTGTTGTTGTTGTTGTTTTTATTCTGAATTTAGGATGTATTCATGTTTTGATATTGCATATTTTTAGCACCTTCGATATTCTTGAGGTGTTCAAAAACTCCAGCAGCACTGCTGTGTCTGATCCACTCATACCAGCACAACACACACTAACACACCACCACCACTACGTCAAAGTCACTGTAGTGCTGAGAATGACTCACCACCCAAATAACCCCTGCTTTGTGGTGGTCCTGTGGGGGGTCCTGACCACTGATGTTTATTGTATGCAGTATGCAGAGCTTTTAATGTTATGGCTGATTGTTGTATGTAACTGTGTAAATGTAACTAGTTAAACCTTCCTCTGTATACTGAGCTACCTGTTGCCAACGGTGACGCTGTCTGGTTTTTCAGAGCACAAAGTTCAGCTCATGTACCATGACAGTCTGTCTGGTTTAGAGTACAGATTCCAAACACAACAGCAAAAACAATCAGCCACAGGTGTGTGGGCAAGAAATCACACTCAGAGAAAGAGAAATGAATGGATGGATGGATGGCTCGATTGTTGCAGACAAAAGCGAACAGCCCGCAGAGACTCGGCCCACGGCTCAGGGGATTCAGCCTGATATGAAGTGCCGTTCTGTCTCACTTTACATGGCAGTCTATTCCTTCATGGACCATTTGAGAGAGAGCGAGAGAGAGAGAGAGAGAGAGAGAGAGAGAGAGAAAGAGAAAAGCAGGGAAACCAAATTAAAGGACAAGACACAAAAGGAGAGAAAAAAAGAAAGGCAGAGAGAGAAAGGGAGACAGAAAAGAGAGACAGACACAAACAAGCAAATGAGAGCATGAGAGAAAAAAGAGATTAGATAGATAGACAGATAGATCGACGGACGGATGGACGGACAGACAGATAGATAGATAGTCCCATCCTTGTATAGAATAACTGATTCTCCTGTGTGCACTCAATAACTGCCCTGCCTGCAACACAATAAAGACCTTTGCTTCCATTACTGTTCTATTTAAGAAGCACAGAATATTCAGCTCAAAGAAAACCTACAGAACATTCTAGAAACAGAAAAACAAATGATTAAAGATAATTTAAAAAAGATTATTATGTGGAAGAGAAGGCTTTATTTCTATTTCATTAATTTATTGCACATTCCTTGAGCATGAAAACAGAACTTTTTTAAACAATAATAGCAAAGCAAAGCAAAATAGCCACAGTTATACTAATAAAATCTATAATATATATATATATATATATATATATACACATTTTTTTTTCTTTTTTGACATAATTTGACAATGCCTGTTGCTCCTTATATTAGATGTAAATTTCATGATGAATGGGCCAAAAGAAATAGCCCAAAATGACTTGTTAAAAAGTCAGGTTCCATTGTCTTACATTTACTTCTCCTGTAAAGTTACCATTTGGAGATATGAGGTCATGTTCCAACAACAGCGATGTTGTTTTTAAATCAAATGATTCATCATGCTGTACCATTTAAAAAAACAAAAGTAGTATTTTCCTGTACTCTTTGATCGAAGTGTAAAGACTCCCCCTGTGAAATGAGACCCTCCCTGATTCCTTGTTTCACTAGGAAATACATTACAGGAAGAAATTTCATTACGATTTCCCGTTCATATAGACTATAAAGGACAGCCTGCAGTGTAACGATTCTAATTTAGCTGAGATAAGTCGCTCTGAAGAGAAAGCTGAATGGACTTTATTTTAATCTAAGTCACTAAAAAGCTCCGACATAGCCGAGAGCCTGGGATCCACTCATCAAAAACAATTATCATGATTAGTGGTAGAAGCAGCATAACACAACACTACAGAGCCACTACACAGTTAAAGTGATCTGAACCCATTAATACACTGTTATTAGCTCATTGGCCCACATGTAGGGCTAGAATTACAGAAACACAGCAAACTGTGGTCTCGACAAAATGTATTTTTGGTATTACATGCTAGTCTTGCTGTTTTCCAGCCAAGATGAATCTCTCTCTCTCTCTCTCTCTCTCTCTCTCTCTCTCTCTCTCTCTCTCTCTCCCCTCCTCTCTCTGATGCACCTGGACTAAAATACAGCTGTGACTGTGGAAACGCTTAAATATACCCTCTTTTGCAAGTGAGAGGACTTTTTTTTTTTAAAGCTTAAACTCTGCAGACCAACTTTTGCCATCTCATCCAGACACTTTGTTGAAAACACAAAAACTTTTCCCTTTGCTTTTTCCTAAGCAAAACTTTTAAATGGGCTTAATAACGAGAATGTCATCAAGTGTGCTTTAGGGAGATTGAGCTTCACCGAGCTTTGGACGTGATAAATTGAGGGCACATCTTAATCTGACACATTGCACAGCCGTTTCTAGGACGAGGTGTGTCTTAAACTTTGAGACCAGAATAATACACATTGTTCTCCGGCGACGCTGCACGGTATTAATAAACCATCTCAAAATAGAATTATAGATTATGGATCAGTTTTGGGCGGCACGGTGGCGTGGTGGGTAGTGCTGTCGCCTCACAGCGAGGAGGGCCTGGGTTCGATTCCCCGACCGGGCGGCCAGGGTCCTCTCTGTGTGGAGTTTGCATGTTCTCCCCGTGTCTGCGTGGGTTTCCTCCGGGTTCTCCAGTTTCCGCCCACAGTCCAAAGACATGCAGTCAGGCCAATTGGACATGCTAAATTGCCCCTAGGTGTGAGTGTGTGAGTGACTGTCTGTGTCTGTCTGTCTGCCCTGCGACGGACTGGCGACCTGTCCAGGGTGTCTCCTGCCTTCCGCCCGAAGACTGCTGGGATAGGCTCCGGCACCCCCCGCGACCCTGACGGAGAAGCGGCTTAGAAAATGGATGGATGGATGGATCAGTTTTGACTTTAAGGCTAAAATCAGCAAGTTGAAATAACTTACGCCGATCAGGCATAAACCATGACCACCGCCATCATCTCAGCACTGCAGTAACACTGATGTAGCGGTGGTGTGTTTTCGTGTGTGTTGTGCTGGTCTGAGCGGATCTGCAGCTGAAGTTTTTAAACACCTCAGTGTCACTGCTGGACTGAGAATAGTCCACCAACCAAAAATATCCAGCCAAAAGGGTCCTGCGGGCAGCGTCCTGTGACCACTGACGAAGGACTAGAGGATGACCAATGCAAACTGCAGCAGCAGATGAGCTCTCGTCTCTGACTTTACATCTACACGGTGGACTGATTAGGTAGGAGTGTCTAATAGAGTGGACAGTAAGTGGACACAGTGTTTAAAAACTCTGGCAACACTGCTGTGTCTGATCCACTTAGACCAGCACAACACACACTAACAAACCACAGCCACGCCAGTGTTACTGCAGTGCTGAGAATGATCCACTGCCCAAATAGTACCTGCTCTGTGAGGGTCCATGGGGGTCCTGACCACTGAAGAACAGGGTAAAAGGGGGCTAACAAAGTATCAGAGAAACAGATGGACTACAGTCTGTAACTGTAGAACTACAAAGTGCACCTATACAGTAAGTGGAGCTGAAAAAATGGACAATGAGTGCAGAAACAAGGAGGTGGTCATAATGTTATACCTGATTGGTGTATAAATACAGTAATGTTACTCAGCATCATGTCAGCAGATGATTATGGTGAAACACTGGAGATCAAACTCAATTCCTGCAGCAGTAGTGATTAAAAAACAACAACAAAATAAATCGAAACGTGTCTAATGTCAGCTTTTAGAAGCATTATGAATGAAGTAGCACGAGCAGCTCATACTAAGAGAAGCTTTAAGCTCATTAACGCTACTGTTATGACGCAGACAGACAAAAACTTGAGCTTCTCTGAATGAGCAATACAATATACTTCCGACAGACAGGCCTTGCAGGGTAATGAGTCCCTCTGGAGTTGCTTGGAGCCAACAGAGCTGATGGAAATAAAGCTAATGCTAATAGTGCTTACAGAGCTCTTCAGGGCAGGACTGGTTCTTGCTTTAAGCAGGGGTCCAACAGCCCTATCCTGGCGGTTTGGAGTGCAGTGAAATGTGGTGGTTTTCCTGCTCAAACACACCTGGTTATAACTAGTGAGGTGGATCAGGTGTGTTTGTGTGAAAAAAAACACTATATTCTGCTGGATACCAGCACTTGAGACGCCTGCTTTGTGTCAGATATGCAGCCGCTGTGAGTTGTGTTTCATAAAATATCCTATGATCACATTGTTGATGGCTTTGTTTCCATATTTCATTATATTTTAGATTAGTTTTATTGTATTTACCCAGCATTTCTAAACCTTTTATCCTCATTAGAATGAATTGATTTGGATGGGAGTCCTTCAGATGTTCAGAAACAGCCCTGCCTGTTGGTGCAGTAAAAGAAAAGAAAAAGCACTAAAACGAA
The DNA here is from genome assembly GCF_015220715.1 of Pygocentrus nattereri. NCBI lineage: Eukaryota > Metazoa > Chordata > Actinopteri > Characiformes > Serrasalmidae > Pygocentrus > Pygocentrus nattereri. The sequence goes on from NC_051214.1 coordinate 25,750,919, forward strand.
TGAAGAAGAGAGTTTCTCTTTCTATAAGTATTCAAATCACGCTACCTTCACATATTGCATCGTGCGTGTGAGAAGCTTTGCATTTGTGAGGCTGTATTAGAGTACAATTAGCACACTCAATACACAAAAGAATAATTATGTATTTACTGTGTGTGAGTTTATGTGACTCTCCTAGAGCAGTTCCCCTGGAATAGCAGCATTATTACCCATATTAAGGCAATTAAGGCTCCAAAACATGTAATATTACATCTAACACCAGCAGGAAATTCAGGGCAGAAAGAGAGGATGAGGAAGGGAGTGAGAGTAGAGAGAGAAGCACAATGGTCTCATCTGTTCCTTCATTAAGGGGCTTAGGCTGATGTTAATTAAAATCGGCTTCTCCACTTAGAGATAAAGAAGCAAGCTGCTGTCCGAACCTTTCAGCTACATCTACCACTCCTCACAATTGGCCTGCGTCATGATCTTTACCTGTTCACCCGTGTCAGTAGGCTTCTCCAGCAGCGTCCACACAGGTAACAACATAAATTTGGCTGTTCCCCCCACAAAATGGACCAAACATGCACACTGACATATTTAACACTGACCCAAAAGATGTAAAGAAAAGTCTGGAAAACTGCAGCAGGAGCAAAAGGAGGCCTGAAGAGGGGAGACCATGGTACACGGCAATGTTCTCACTTGTTCTAATGAACTTCATTTTAATGGAGACAGACTTGGCAAGTGTGAACATGCTGTATTTTTATTTCTGCAGATTTTAGATCATGCATAGCAGCGAATTAGCGAACAGGAACTTTTGATTCACATAATAACGTGAAAGCTACACTACAGGACAAATCGATGGAAGCAAGCTGTGATTTTTGAAGAATATTTTAGTTATGCTTCATTGCTTTGCAGTACTATAGTGCCTTATCACCAGTGCTAACAAGGGTGTGTAATTTGATGAGTTATTTCTCGCCGGCAGCCTTATTGAAAAGTACAAAGAAATTCTGTGAAAAGCACAAATTCTTAACCTTTAATTAATGTGACATTTGTTGAGGCTGAGGCGGAAGTCAGCTTCTCATTCTCCAGCTTCTTGGTTGAATTTTCCCGTTCCACCTTAAATGGTGCCTGAGATGCCAAAATGTAACTGCTGCGCGATTTAAGGTGGAACGGGAAAATTCAAACAAGAAGATGGCGAACGAGAAGCGCTCACTTTGTGACGTTACGATGAAACGTATCAGGAGACCAGCTGGAGTGATTATGAATGCAAATAAGTTCACTCATCTCCTAATGATCAATGTTTGTCTGAAATCTTTCTCTCTGTCTATTCATTAGCAACTAGCTAGCTGTTACTGTTTTCTGCTATGGTACAGCTTTACTTTACTTTATTTTTCTCCCTGAGCTCCACTTATGCTGTTTGTGTGGTTTTCTATACCAATAATAATGATCATGATTAATCCAACCCTTTTTTATCCCTCAGAAAACAGTAAACATGCTGTTGTGGGTTGTTGTGTCAAATGAGCTCTGTTCTGATTGGCTGACCTGTATTGCATTTAAAAACAGTCCAGGCTGAAACACTTCTTATAATTTCAACGAGAATGGGTGGGGCTACTGGGTGGGGCTACTGTTGTAGGCTGAATAGGTGGATACATGTAAATGCACTGGTTTTCGTGACATGACGGAAAGAGTCGTTCAGCATTCAAAACAGTCTATTTTACGACCAGCAGTCTGCATGCCAAGCTTCGGGCTTAAAGGGTGAATTAGCAGTTCTACATTAACTCCAGCGTTTAATATGGTTTATTGGTAAAACTGTGTTAGAAAGCAGAGCTTTATTTACTGCAAATGAGGGTGATTTTATTTTTACCCAAAAAACTGCTGTGGAGCCGTAACAGGGCAGTAAAAGGGCCACATGCAGCTCTGGAGCCGCATGTTGCCGACCCCGGGATAGATGATTGCAAGTAATGAGCACACTTGTGTAGCTTTACTGTCTGAAATAGTTTAGTACCATCACAAATTCTGTTCCCTATAACAGTGTTCTATATAGGAATCTAGATTTTCTAATGTGGGTTTAGTGATTAGTCAACCATTTAGGACACAGACTGTCTGTTCATCCGTCAGTTTGTCCCTGCCTATTTCTATTTCTTTTTAATGTGAATAGGTGGATCTAAACTCAGGGGGAATAAGTACAATACAAATGTAAGTTATTGGCCCTTTGATAATCAGTTGTACGTTACTGCGGATATTTTTTATCTATGTCGATGAACATGTTACTGTCTCTTATATATCATCTCTTATAAAATTGTCCCATTTATTTCCACAAAGTTGCCTCCTGCTTGGCCTGCAGTATACGTAACCATGTTATACAATTGGATGTGTATTACTAGTCCAGATGTCACACACACACTCTTACGCATGTGCGCATACACTGTACATGTGGTCTCTGAGAGCCACACTGAGAGCCATATGGGAGTACAGCAGGGCAGAGAGCCACACTGAGAGAGATTAAAACACACGCGCACTGTTCCACTCCTCTCTCTCCATGTTGCAAACCCACCCCCTTTCTTTCATCTCACTCCCCCACTCCCTCCATCCCTGATACTTCACCCCCTCCCAGTATCCATAACGCTACTCTGTCCATCCTTTAATTATTCCCCAGGATCCTACCCATCTCTTTCTGCTCTTTCTTTGGGTGAATACACCGTTCTTTACTCTCTCTCCATTGCTTGATCAGTTGCAGGGCTATAGGGCTCCATCCTTCTATCTCTGATACCTTTGTGTACAGAAAGAGCAACGATTTTATATCTTCTATTATATTGTTTACATGCCATGTTTGTTTTTAATTGATCAGCCAATATTTAAATCTTTGTCTTCCTTGTTTAATGTCTATGTCTCTGGTCATTTGTATATGAGCTCCACTAGACTACACAGTAAAACATGTAAAAAGAGCAGTGGTTTCTGAGACTTACATAGATGAAGAACAATGATTTTTGGTTAGCTGCATCTTAATTATAATAAAATGATGTGGAGATTGCATTTAGCAACTGTAGCCAGTCAGCAGCCTGTCCATGTTGTCCACCCTCACGCTGATATATATACAAACACATAGACATACAGACACACACCACACACATACACTAACAGCAGGTCATGTAGGAAGAGAACAGAGTGAAGGTCACAGCTCCTCCACACTTTTATTCCTGCAGGTTCACCCAACACCACGTGTAATATAAATGTGTAAGGGGTGAACAGCATGAAGGCACTGGAAACTTCTTCACAGAAAATGAGCAAAAGGCAAGAGATCTGAGGTTGAAATAATAATAAATTACATCATTTTTCTTTTGGTAAACATTAAAAAATGGGTCCCACAGACCCCAAACACCACACAAGTGTTAAATATGGTTATCATCCAATTCTTAGCTTTTGTACCCAATACTTCATGTTAAATCAGGTGTGTTGGTGATGGAATGTACAAATCTACACAAAGGCAGGGGCCGTCAATGAGAAAATCTAGGCCCAATCTTTTTCCTCCAACCTAGCTCACAAGATATCAAACAAAAACTTGTGCTACTTTTTGACGTATTTTTGTTTATTTTTACAAGCAGATAAATGGTTTTCATAATAAGCTGAGGTGTCTAAGACTTTTGCACAGTGCTGTATGCATCCATGAAAAGTATTGGATATTGGCCTAATATCACAATTCCTAAATTGCTGCATCCATAGTTTTAGTTTATTTAGTTTTATTGCTTTCAGAAGAGAAAGAGTGATATCATGTCATCTCTAAAATGGTCATAATGTTTATAATACTTGTGAGATAAAACAGCCACAGTGTGTGTTGCCCTGTGTGTATGGTTTAGGAGAAATAAACAATGCTCTATAGTATCACTAATGGTCAAACCACCATTCTGCCATTACACACACACCGACCCTAACACACACATGCTCCTCTTCCAGCATGCAGGCACACAAAGGTCTACTATGGCCTATTCATCCAAACAAGATTGACGGCCAATCCTCTTTTGAGAGAATGGATTATCCTGAACCAACCCAAATAACATCCACACCACACTGTTCCACTCAAGCACACACAGAAGGGGTCGCCAAGCGTGTCTGTGGGCTTCTTTTGTTACAAAATGTGTCAGTCATATTACTCATTGTGGCCTTGTCCTGAGCAGGAGGTGAGGCTATTTTCAATGTCCTGCCTCGCTAATCCTCATCCAGTGGATATATTTGCTGGTATTTTATTCCTGCATCTGTGAATTCTGGGACCAAATGGCAGAAACACACACATGGACACACATAATGTGCGTGACACACTAACCTGTCTCCCTGAGCTTAAGGACCCTTTGGTTAATCCAGGGAAGAGAGGAGCCATCATCATTATAAAAAAAACTGTCTGACTGTCAATCCTTTCGGCACAACACCGCTACTACCTCTTCCACTGAGATCCATCTCAGCCAGCCTGCTAATCCAGACCAAAGGAGCAGTGCAATAATCACAGATGTGTGTACGACTCACACACACATACACACACACACGGGTGAGGACAGCAGTGTAATCATCATAGCTCAGTGTCGGCCAGTCTCAGCATCAGGCAAGCTCTTAGTAAAGCGAGATAGAGAGAGAGAGAGAGAGAGAGCCTAAATCACACCAGCACAGCATGTGATCAGCACTCAGTGGTGCACCTACACACATACACTCACTCACACACACATACACACACACTGCAGCAGTTCCATAGGTTGAGCATTTGCAGGGCAGTGACGTTAGCATCTGTACACAGCAGTGCACTACGCCATTGCACCAGCACATGCTGTAACGCACCCTGAGCTCCATTCAGAAGCACTTCCATCACAAGTACCAGCAATGCAGCATCGTTCATCAGAGACTAGCTCAACTTTACATGGTTAAAATATATGTAGATCCCCTTAATGGTCTAATGCTCTGTATATATTTAAAGATTTCATGTCATGAATACTGGCTTTTTTCCTCATTTTTTCCAAATAAGAGTTTGAGGTAGCATGCAAACATTATGCTAAAATGTAGCATTCAAAGTTTTTATGAGTGGCATAACTGTCTAAGCGTTAAAGCTTGGTGATGCTATAGCTATTCATGACTAGGAGAGGGGCTAGACAGATATTAAAAGCTTACACTGGCCACTAAGCCAATGAGTCTTTTGCCCAAAATTAACATTTCATGGCCAGAAACACATTTATTGTATTAATCTTGCATTTAACAAGCGTGCATCAGTTTGAAAATTCAGTCAGGTGTTGCATTGAAGTATTTTTTCACATTACAAAAGAAAATGCACGCCCACTTTTAGCAGTCTGAAGTTCTTCCAAATACTTTTGTGATCAATTAAATGGAAGAAGCAGCCCTGGACCCACACCAGCAGGAGATCACAAATGCATGTATTTGCAGTCACATCTTGTAAAGCGAGAGGTCAGATAGTTTACCGCCAAAATGTGTTGAGTTGCTTATTTTATTTCTTTTATAATTTAACATGGTTTTTGTAAAAAAAAAAGTAAATGCTTAAAAAACATGTAAGATAGCATAGTAAGCATTTATTTATTTTTTTACCAAAATTTCTCCCTAATTTAGTCGTTTCCAATTCCACCCGCTAGTTAGGACTCAACTAACGCTAGTTAGTGACCCCAATCACACAATGCTATCAACGCTAGGAGGGTGAAGGATAACACAAGCTTTATTCTGATGCCTGTGAAACCAGCCACCCCTCGAACGTGTTTGGAGGAAAGCGCCATCTGCCAGTTCTGTTATGTCAGCTAACAGACGACTGTGCAGACTACCATTGTGTTGAGTGATGGGGACAAGGGGGGGGTGCTCCTACCCACCCAGAGAGAGCGAGGCCAGTTGTGCTCTCTTGGACTCCTCACTAGGGATCGCACTCATGATCCCCTGATGAGAGGGCCAACTCTTTAGATGGTTGTACCACTCAGGATCTCCCACATAGTAAGCATTTCTAATCTGCCACGGTCTGTGTGTGTTTAACAAGAAAATCATGTGCTAATCATTTGGAAGTGTTTGTGCTAAAATGTAACTGAGCTGGGAAAAAAATAACAAAAAATCATCATTTGGAGACTGGCCACTTGGGGACTAGTCTCACTGTCTCTAGGTGGGTGGGATGGCCCTCTCTTTCCCCACATCATTCAGCGTGATGCTAGCCAATGCTACAATCTCTTAGCTGATATAATAGAATTGGCAGTAAGTGTTCTCCTCCAAGTATGGTGAGCTGTCCAGTGACATTGCTGTAGCAGCAGTTCAAAAAGATGCTCTAAGGCCTTCACCCTCCCTGCTTGGTAGCGTCATTTGACTAGCTAGCAGGTGGAGCTTGACGTGACTAAACAGGGTAAAAAAGAGTATTATTTACTCATCAGTCCATACGGTCCATACGTTTAAAAGCTGCAAAAATGCCCATTTAAGCCAGTCAGAACAGAGGTTGTTTACATGTAAGTGTTGAAGATACAGTAACAAAAACAGCCTCCACTTTAAAGTGAGGTTGGAAAATGGTCATATAAAAATTGTTTATGGCTGTTTCTTGATGCATAAATTTACACAGATGTCATATCTGGGCCTCAAGATAAATAAATAAATTGCATTTCCTGGTACATCAGCTCTATATAGTGCTTTGCATGAACAAAACTGAGCTACCTAGGATATAAGTCTCACAATATAAGGAACTTTTTGCATTATAAATTCACACCCCACTGGATGTGTCATCTTCAGGTGTTAACCATTGCAAAGACCAATGCATTCTGGGATAGTAGGGATTCTCTGCTCTGTTTAATTACTCTGTCATATTTAACGGGGAGGAGTGTGAACACACACCCACACATACACTCTCCCACACTTTAATCAGGCCCTGTGTTTATCAAAGGAGGTGTCTTCTTTCTTATCTCCCGCTAATCTGCTGATGAGCCGCAAGCTAGGAAGAACTGCAGGAAGACAGGATTACGAAAAAGAAGTATTAATCTCAGAGAGAAGAAGTCTGGATGGAGGAGAGAAAAGAGAGAGACACAAATCTCTCCTCTTAGCCGTCCAAACACGGTGACGCATGCTCAGCTCAGAACTAATTCAGCGGCTCAGGGATTAGACGCTGAAAGTAAACTGTATCGCGAGGAGGGTGAGAAACCGAATGGAAGATGTAGCAGGAGAAAGGATGTCACTGAGGAACTTTCTGAATGTGTTTGCAAGTTTCCCAAAGAGTGTTTTAATCCTCTCCTGAACTCTGTGACTTTTGAAGCAATAAAACTGATTGTAGTGTGATAGAAATGATCATCCAGTACTGATCACATTTATCATAATTACACTATACACTGACCAGGCATAACATTACGACCACCTCCTCACGCTCATTGACCATTTATTGAATCCACTTACTATATAGGTGCACGTTGTAGTTCTGCAATTACAGACTGTAGCCCTTCTGTTTCTCTGTATACTTTTTAAACACTGTGTCCACTCATTGTCCACTCTATTAGACACCCCTACCGTGTCAGTCCACCTTGTAGAGGTAAAGTCAGAGACGACAGCTCATCTGCTGCTGCACAGTTTGTGTTGCTCGTCCTTTAAGTCCTTCACCAGTGGTCACAGGACGCTGCCCACAGGATGCTGTTGGCTGGATCTTTTTGGCTGGTGGACTATTCTCAGTCCAGTGGTGACACTGAGGTGTTTAAAGACTCCAGCAGCACTGCTGTGTCTGATCCACTCAGACCAGCACAACACATCACTGCAGTGCTGAGAATGATTCACCACCCAAATAATACCTGTTCTGTGAGGGTCCATGGGGGTCCTGACCACTGAAGAACATGGTAAAAGGGGGCTAACAAAGTATGCAGAGAAACAGATGGTCAGTCTGTAACTGTAGAACTACAAAGAGCACCTATATAGTTTCACCTGTTGTGTAGCTGCCTCCATACTATCCTGTTCTATTGACAACGCTGTCCTTTGGAGATTATACAAGCTCTGTGTGTGCAGCGGAATGCCTTTATCAGCAATGGCAGTGTACTTCATTGCCTGTATCCTTCTGGACATACAGTGTAACTCAATAGGCGCCTTCATTACTGAAGGAAACATAATAAAGCAGTTGTTGTATCACAATCAGCTTGACCCACACATGATTAATCCTGATGGTCCTTTCTTATGCTAATCACACTAGAATAACAACCGATAAGCAATGGTTATGCAGTGTTTCTTCTGATGTTTGCATGATTTATCGAAGAGTTTGTACTTTGTGTCAAAATGAATGATTCTAAAAGAAATGAATGCTGCATGGACTTCTTAATGAGCTGACTTTCTCCTTTACACTGCGGTTAGTGCTGTTAGGACCAGAGCAGCTGGTTCAGCAAGGTGGTTTCCTGGCTTAGTAAACTATTATGAAGAAAAACAAAGCTGAAAGCCGCTTCCTTGGCAACACACACATACACATATACACACCCAGTCACGTCAGTAGGTCTCTGTGCTGGGCTCCGCATTGCTCAGCTACCATGTGACACGCCCAGGTGATGGCATCACACCAGTAGCCAACAAAGGCAGTGACACAGACCTAATGCATTCTCTCTCTTCTTTATCACTCTTTCTCTGTCTGTTTTACACTCTCTCTCTCTCTCTCTCTCTCTCTCTCTCTCTCTCTCTCTCCTTCTTTCGCTCTCTTTCAAACATATGCTCTGTCCCTCTTTCTCTGTCCCTTCTCTCCCTCTCTAACCTTTCCCTCTCTCTCCTTCTGTTTCTCTCTTCTCTTTCTCTCCCTTTCTGTTTCTCTCTCTTTCATTCTCTGTCTCTTTTCTGCCTCGCTGTTTCTTCCTTACTCTTTCCTTCCCTGCTTGCACTCTCTCTCAGTTTCTGTCTCTTTTTCTCCATCCCTCGACCCCTCTGCCCCCCACTCTATCTCTGCCTCTCCCTTGTTCTCTCTTTCTCTCTGTCTTTCTCTCTGTCTTACAAATAATTTCAACGTCTCTCTCATTCACACATAAACATGCATTCTCTCTTTGGGCACAGACTATTTCCTCCTTTCTGCCTTGGTACCTTCTCTTCCCTCCTTCACACTCCTCTCTCTGATGGAAACAGCAGGATGAAGGCACACAGCAGATTTATGTTGGTCCCTCCTTCCCTCCCCCAGTTCCTTCATTTTTACTGCACTACCTCTGCGTCTCTCCATCTCTCTCTCTCTCTCTCTCTCTCTCTCTCTCTCTCTCTCTCTCTCTCTCTCTCTCTCTCTCCCCATCAGTCTTTAGTGAGCACGTATGTGCACAAACTTGACAGGGGCCACCCTTTACACCCCTGAAGTGCTCCACTCTCAATTACAGATGCCTGGGCTCTAATGTGTTTGTGTGTGTCTGAGTGCCTAGCTGAATAAGAGCATCTCTCTCTGTGTTCCGGTGAGAGTGAGGGTCTGAAATAGAAATATCTACCCTCAGAGCGTGCAAGATTTTCAGGGCATGAACAACTGCTGAGTTTGTGTGTATATGTGTGTTTGTGTGTGTTCTTGTGCGAGTGTGTGAGTGCTCCAGCCGTGTGCACCTCCGCTGTAATCTTCTGTTTATTTGCGCTTCATGTTCACTCGAGCAGCTTCACTTGGCCTAGTTCTTCTTTCATGCTCACGCAGTAGTTTGAGAACATATAGCAGCGATGGCATGTTACAGAAAACATGCAGTACATAATTTTTCGTGTTTCTTCTCTCTAAAGAGGATTTGCAATGATGTTTAAAATGATGTTTACAGAGTCAGATGTTCATCTCGTCACATTGTTGCACGAATGTATAAGATGCATCCACTAAAATAGGTGCCCAAACCACTTTGGGATACTTCACATCTGGATCTGGCTCATTCCAGCTAAATTAAGCCCTGTAGCAAACTTCAGACCCCAAAACATGATTATGTATGAGGTAAGCTGGACATTGTGTACATTGTTTGCATGCAGATGTGTTTATACATAATAAAGCAATAAGCTTTATTATGTATAATTTATTTTTATATATATTTATTATTAATTAGAAGCTGTGCGATTTCATTACAGGAAGGGTGTTGTTTTTGCTTTCATAAAATGTGAAATATTATCAAACACACAATTGTTCAGAAAATAATTTGAGTTATCATTAATAATACTCATCATAAACAAGTATTCCACCAAGATATGTAGTTCCTATAAAGTATGGTATAGTTATCATCACTGTATATTGCGGTCATTCCATTAATTTTGAAACTGTTTGTCATATAACAATGAACATATTATAACACAGTGCTGTTCAATAGAACTTTCACTTTATAAGTACTTTTTGGTCACAAAACAAGTCTTATTTTGCACTGATACAGTGACACACTCTTCTCTTGCTGGAGCTGAATCTCAAATGGCTCCCTGCTCCCTACATAGTGCACTATGTAGGAATTTAAATACTGGATCCTGAAGCCCAACAGTGCAAAATACAGCTCAGAAATAGTCATTTGGGACTCATCCACACTCGATTAATGAAGCACTATTTGGCTGTAGAGGCTAGAATTTCTAAATGTTCATAGCTAGCACACTATTCAGGGCGTATCCTGGGTTTGACACTACTTCTTACTGAAACACTGAAAGCTGAAGCATGTAATCCAATCAAGTGACATTTTTTAGACTTTCATACTGTTTTACAGTTAATCATACCATAAGTACTTTAATTCAAGCCTGTGATATTAATGATGGAGTTGTTTAAGCTGCTATCTATTAGCCTGTTAGCTAGTCGAACAGCCTAGTTAAGAACATAAGTTGTCAGCCCCTCAGTTTTAACAAAAAACGGATTCCTGCTTCATCAATATACTCGGTGGTCCATGTAAGCAGCATGAGAGTCAAAGATTATTCCATTAACAGCACAAGGGTTTTACATGCTGGGTGCAGTAATACAGTGTTCAGTGGCTGTGAGGTGGTCATGGGTATGCATATGTCATGAATTTTCCAACAGCTTTGAACATGGCTCAGCCAATCAGGTTTTAGGACCTATCTGGATCTATCCGTTTTATTAAATTAAGAAACATGCATCAATATCCTTTCCTAACACCATTCAGTAGCAGTCTGCATGGAATTGCATTGCAGGGCAATTGAAATTCATTCTGCTTTTCTTTGTCTGGCACAGACTTTGTCTGCAGCTTTGGAGAGAGAGCACTGTGCAAAAAGGGGCGACGTCAGTGCTAAGCCCAGGTGCTGAGGTGGGCAAAAGAGGAGGAGAACAGACCGTTTCATGGAATGGACTGTTTCCTGCGCTGCTGAAGTGTCGATTAAGCAACAATGCTTTCGCCCTGGCTGCCTCCTCCTCTTCCTCATCCTCATTAACCTGATGAAGATCGAATCAGGCAGAGAGCCTACTGCAGGCTATGCTTTTGGAAGGAAAATGTGAGCCATGTAAACTAATTGAGAATCTATATGTGGTGATGTGAGGGAGGGGGGTACAGCAGATGTGAATGTGGGCTCCATATGGGGGGGAGATTCACAAGAAATAAGCTCATAACTGTCTGGTGTTGTTTCGTGTTATCTAATCAATTACTTCAGTCTGAAGCCTTGTTGGGATTCAACAGCCAACACACACAGTCTGCCATTTTTGCTTTCCTGCAGTTTTATGTAATGAACTATGTTATTTAAACTGGTCCCTAGTGCCTGCATATGGGTCCACACTTATGTTAGGTAGTTCCCATAGTATTAAATAATACTTACAGTGTATCACAAAAGTGAGTACACCCCTCATATTTCTGCAGATATTTAAGTATATCTTTTCATGGGACAACACTGACAAAATGACACTTTGACACAATGAAAAGTCGTCTGTGTGCAGCTTATATAACAGTGTAAATTTATTCTTCCCTCAAAATAACTCAATATACAGCCATTACTGTCTAAACCACCGGCAACAAAAGTGAGTACACCCCTAAGAGACAGTTCCTGAAGTGTCAATATTTTGTGTGGCCACCATTATTTTCCAGAACTGCCTTAACTCTCCTGGGCATGGAGTTTACCAGAGCTTCACAGGTTGCCACTGGAATGCTTTTCCACTCCTCCATGACGACATCACAGAGCTGGTGGATATTCGAGACTTTGCCGCTCCTCCACCTTCTGCTTGAGGATGCCCCAAAGATGTTCTATTGGGTTTAGGTCTGGAGACATGCTTGGCCAGTCCATCACCTTTACCCTCAGCCTCTTCAATAAAGCAGTGGTCATCTTAGAGGTGTGTTTGGGGTCATTATCATGCTGAAACACTGCCCTGCGACGCAGTTTCCGGAGGGAGGGGATCATGCTCTGCTTCAGTATTTCAGTACATATTGGAGTTCATGTGTCCCTCAATGAAATGTAACTCTCCAACACCTGCTGCACTCATGCAGCCCCAGACCATGACATTCCCACCACCATGCTTGACTATAGGCATGACACACTTATCTTTGTACACCTCACCTGATTGCCGCCACACATGCTTGAGACCATCTGAACCAAACAAATTAATCTTGGTCTCATCAGACCATAGGACATGGTTCCAGTAATCCATGTCCTTTGTTGACATGTCTTCAGCAAACTCTTTGCAGTCTTGCTTGTGTACAGACTTCAGAAGAGGCTTCCTTCTGGGGTGACAGCCATGCAGACCAATTTTATATAGAATGCGGCGTATGGTCTGAGCACTGATAGGCTGACCCCCCACCTCTTCAATCTCTGGAGCAATGCTGACAGCACTCCTGCGCCTGTCTTTCAAAGACAGCATTTGGATGTGTCGCTAAGCATGTGCACTCAGCTTCTTTGGATGACCAACACGAGGTCTGTTCTGAGTGGACCCTGCTCTTTTAAAACGCTGGATGATCTTGGCCACTGTGCTGCAGCTCAGTTTCAGGGTGTTGGCAATCTTCTTGTAGCCTTGGCCATCTTCATGTAGCACAGCAATTCGTCTTTTAAGATCCTCAGAGAGTTCTTTGCCATGAGGTGCCATGTTGGAACTTTCACTGACCAGTATGAGAGTGTGAGAGCTGTACTACAAATTTGAACACACCTGCTCCCTATGCAAACCTGAGACCTAGTAACATTAACGAGTCACATGACATTTTGGAGGGAAAATGACGAGCAGTGCTCAACTTGGACATTTAGGGGTGTAGTCTCTTAGGGGTGTACTCACTTTTGTTGCCGGTGGTTTAGACATTAATGGCTGTATATTGAGAATATCTGCAGAAATGTGAGGGGTGTACTCACTTTTGTGATACACTGTATAAACATGAATAACTGAATGATTGGCCTGTAGGTTGGTAGAAGTCATTGCTATTGTCATTGAAAACAAAAGCATAGTTTTCTAAACCCCTCAGGCCAGGAACAGCGAGTGGGCCCAAACCTTTATTACATACTTCTATAAACTAGGAATAACTCAGTCAGTTTGCATTGTAGTCCATGTAGTTACTCATTAATAAGCCTTAGGAATTTTTAGGAGGTTAATAATTTCTCTTCCATAGTTCATTGAAGGAAGCAGGGATGTCTGTCAAAAGTGTGGATTATACAAAAGTCAATTCCACATTTGTGTTTGTAAGTAGAAGAAACACTTAACTATGATTTGGTTAAGGCTAAGAAAAGCCTTCCATGTTCTTGTCGCTTGATATCAAAGCAAACAGAAAACAATCCGATCCAGTTGAAACAGAAAGTAAAATCAATGTAAAAGTAATATGTAAATAACTAAGTATTTGAAATAGTAAAGCAAAACAACAGTGATAACTCTAGACTTTAGGTTAATGAAGGTGTGCTAAGGGTGAAGAGGTAAAAAGGTATAATTACAGGAGGAAAAAGCAAATGTTGAGTATTATAGAGTGTAAATGTGAGGACATGTGGAGAGGATCAACACTGATAGCCAATAGGCTTCATGAGGTACTAGCACTAAATGAAAGTTGAAGATTTCATACATACAACTAGGCAAACAAAGCATGCTGAGTTGCCATATTCACATGATGTCTAACACTAATGTCAATAAAACACAAAAACAATGTTATTAACAGGAAAAGCATATTCCTGCTGTCAGAACAAAGCCACGTATGTCCATTTTTGTCGTTTTTCAGTTTTTGACATAATTTGAAAATGCCTGTTGTTCTTTACATTGTGTGTAAATTTCATGATGAATGGACCAAAAGAAATGACCCAGAATGACTTAGAAAGACATCTGGTTCCACTGACGTACATTAAAAGTAAAGTATGTTTTTTCAGTCTCCCATTTTGGGGATACAAGGTTTTGTTCCAACAACAACAATATGTGGATGCTTTGTGGTGTAGATAGATAAAAATCATGTTGGTGCAAATCAAATGTAAAGAAATAAGCTGTTGGGCCACCTGCTTTGCTGCTGGACAGTGGCAGAAAGATCTTTTGGGCAGAGCTCAGTGTATGAGCAGTGCTTTCTCACTTGATGAGGGAGATTTAATGGACAACATTATGAAAAATGTAAGATATGTATTTGAAAGTTTCACCTATGTTTGAATCTGTCATATTTGTCTTGTGTTCTTGTGTATGAAGGTTAATGATTATATTATGTGCCAGTATAAATATCTCCATCTAATCTTAAAGCAATAATTCAGTGTAAACTGGCTATGTATTCCATCTCTTTGTCCTCCAGTATCCCATAATTCCTTGCCCCTGTGTAGGCTACCTCAATGATGCTCTGCAGTGTTGCATGTGTGAGCTCTTTATTTGTCTTTGCCTGAATGAGCCACAGAGTGCCGCAGGACACACACAAACGCACACCACCCTGCACGTTCATCAGGCCATACGCTCACTTGTCGTGAAAATACGGTCACCACGGCAACACACAGGCCTTTGGCTGTGTCCCCGTTTTCCTGCTCCGCAGACGTCACACTAACTATGACATGTTGCTGGCTGACCACAGGGGTCTGTCACACATTCACACACACACATACACACGTAAGCCCAGCTTGTCCCTCTGGTCTTTCCAGAGCTGCTGTGTGCTGCTGTAAGAGTAGAAAATGAGTGTGTCCAGTAGGAGCCACACACAGACCTGCGGGCAGCCTCATACTCTGACTCACACGGTGGACAGCTAAAGGCCTCAATTAGGAAACAACTCAGCCTCTTCAGCAGCCCCAGACTGCTCTATTCCAGCAGTTACTACTGCAAGAGAGGCTGCTTCATCAGGAATGTAGTCATTTACAATGTAAACACATAGTAATATCAAAGAGTAATAATATAACATATGTAAAAAGAAAATAATACAGATTTGAATGCAAAAGTCTAAACACGTTTTGTGAATTTAACACATCTTTTACAGGGACAAACTTAAATTTGACAAAATGTAGTGTATTATTTCTATGAAAATGAGTTCAATGTGTGGTTATTTTCACTTAGACAATCAACAAAATATGTAAACTGACCGGGGATTTTGTAGACGACTGTACACTATCTATTCAGAAAGAATCTATTCAAAGAATTGGCTGCTTCTACATAATAAATCTACAAAATAAAAATATATATATTATTAATATTATTATTATTATTGTTGTTGTTGTTGTTGTTATTAAATAGTAGTAGTAGTAGTGTTATCAGAGGATCAGTATGAACGTGAGTGTGTAACAATATATCACTGTTGTCAGAAACCTTGTATCTCCAAAATGGCAACTTTACAAGAGAAGGAATAAACATACTTTACTTTTAATGTACGTCAGTGGAACCAGACTTTTTTCAAAGTCATTTTCATCTGTTTCTGTTGGTCCATTCTTTGTGAATTTGCACACAATGTAAAGGCCAACAGACATTTTCAGATTATGTAAAAAACTGAAAAACAACAAAAATGGAGATATGAATTTTTGTTCTGACAAGAGCAATATACATATACAGTATACATATCTATATGTGTGTGTGTGTGTGTGTGTGTGTGTGTGTGTGTGTGTGTGTGTGTACTTGTGCCACATATCAAAAGAGACAGTTATCTTGTTCCAGAGAACCAAAACTAACCCTGGTTTTAAGTTTTCACAAGTCTAAACCAACAGCATTACTGCTAAAGCCGATATGCAAACCCCAATGTCCCACCTTTTGGCTGTAATGTAACCCACTGTGCAATTTTATTCCTGCAATTCCTGTAAACCAGTGAGTTTTTATTTAAAGATCTCCAAAGAGCTTGTGTGTGTGACATTTGGCCAAGTCTTCTTTTAGCTAGAACATTAACTGAACAGAACTATACAACCATTCACCCACTAGGGAAGGTTCTAATGTAGCACTTCAGTTAGAGTACATATTAAAATTCTAACCAGCATAAAGAATTTTAAGCTAATAAAATTCCTTAAGGCTGAGATCAGGAGCCACTTCAATTTACCAGCCGTTTATCAAGCCCTCTGTCAGATCGCTCAGATAAATATGCAGTGACGGCGGCTATATTGCGGCTATTCCTGATTCCTCCGTCCCTCCACACCTCTGTTTATACATGCACTTTTCTCACTCTATTGGCTTTGCCAACACTGAGGGCTCCTTCTGTAAATTCACTTCATGTCACATCCAAACACACACTTGCTTGTGAGTGTTCAGACACATGGCTCTTACTGATTGTCTCTTCAAACACCCTCGTACATGTCAGTCCACTCCGATTGTACTGAGCCTGCTCTTACTCCCGAATGCACACGCTGTGATCTAATAACCAGCCAGACTAAATTATGTTTATCTGTAATGTTATATAGTAATGTGTTTTGGATCAGACTAGAGGCCTGTCATCCTCGTGTGAACCTAAATCACCGGCTTTTCTACTGTTCCAGTAAAAGAGAGCCTGACAACTGCTTTATTACAGTCAACAACAACAACAGCTAGCACAGGGGGCCAGATCAGGTTATTACTGTTTAAGGCAGACCACTGCTAAAACTCTAATGATGGACTGATAGAAAGTGAGCTTGGGACTCCAAGTCCGACAGTTAATCACTGCATAGTTTATGATGTTAGTCAGGCAGTTTTTCTTTACACCCACCCACCCACTCTCACACACACATACACACACACACACACACACAGACAGAACCAATGGTAGCCTAATCAGTGGTCCCACACATTCACATCAAGTGTGGTTATTATACACGGTTACTGTAGTGAGCCTGTCAGGACTTAGAGCCTTACAGCCACAACTTAGAAAGATGTGGGAACAAGATCCTAATACATGACCATGACTTAGTAAGGCATGGGAATAAGTCATGGCCAGATTACTAAGGCGTGGGAATGAGATCCTAACGTGTGGCCATGACTTACTAAGGCATGATCTCGTTCCCACACCTTACTAAGTCACGACAATGACTTAATTATCTTGATCCCATGTCTTACTAAGTACGGTAAGGACTACGCATTATTTTAAATTATACAGGATGTGTATAAAACAGGGCTTTAAAAGCAGGATTTTTAAAGATCTTTTTTTCTGTCATAAAGAATTTTTCAATCAGAAGGTGCATACAAATAATTATTATTTGTTAAAATGGATATTTTATTTTACAAAAAACATTTGTGCCAATTTTTTCAGTTCTTAACATTGTGTTATTTCATAAATCAAAAAAATTCTGAAGTGCAGAATTGATCCTATAAGTACAGAATGTAACTTGAATGTAATAGTAATTATCTTACTAACTACATAATTAATAGTATAACAAAACAATAAGAAGAACTATTGACTTCTAATCTTTTGGAAGCTGCTGTGGCTAGTCTTGTCACAGTGAGCTATGGGAGACTGTGTGTGTGTGTGTGTGTGTGTGTGTGTGTGTGTGTGTGTGTGTGTGTGTGTGTAGGTCCGTTCTGTGTGTCTTAGGAAGCAGACTCAGTCTTACCAGTGATCAAACAGAAAGGATATGAGTTCTGACGGCATAAAGGCTAAGCTTATAACACACACACAATCTTGCCTTACATTCGTCATGAGGACCTCCGTAGGTTTCTATTGATTTTAGTAGTACTGTACTGTAATCTCAATACAGCTGTACTGTAATGAGATAATACTACCACCACAGCTAAACCTAACACTGACCTTAGGCTCAGTGCTGAAAATGCTACTTTTATGCTCTTTTAGCATTTTGAAAAGAAAAAAAAAAAAATGTGGTGAAAACAACACAAGCTCAGATGAGGACCAGCAATAATGACATAATGACACTGAAGCATTTAAACAGGGCTCATTTATCTCGTCTGAACCAGCGCAAAAGATGGTAGCAGCAGGAAGACCAGGTCAGCTCCCCTTACTCTCTTCATCATAAACCACTAACTCCTACTGAACTAGAGAACACCAAACTGAGGGAGAGAGCGCACGCGAGAGAGAGAGAGAGCCTCTGTCACTGCACTGGATGAAGATGAATGACCATGCCACAGTTCTCCAGCCAGCCGAAAAAGCACCGACTACACACTCCTCCCTTTCTCTCTCTCTCTCTCTCTCTCTCTCTCTCTCTCTCTCTCTCTGTCTCTCTCTCTTTGGCTCTCTCTCTCTATCTATCGTTCTCTCTCGCCTTCTCTCTTCCATGTCTTAATCAGCAAAAGCTAACTGTCAAACACAGGAGACTACAGTCGCTGACACTGTGGAAAAGAGGGAAAAAATGCTCATCATATTTACCATCACACACACTCATACACACACACACACACACTCATACACACACAAACACACACACACATATACACACACACACAGCTCTGAACAACAGAGATAAACAATAAAATGGAGACAGTCATTAAGACCAAGGAGAACTCTTCTCTTCTCTTCTCTTCTCTTCTCTTCTCTTCTCTTCTCTTCTCTTCTCTTCTCTTCTCTTCTCTTCTCTTCTCCGTATGAGTGAGTGTGAAGGTAAGGCGTACTCAGACAGAAGAGGGGATTTGTAAGTCACTCTATTGTACTCTGGATTCACAGCCATTCACACATTCTGAGTGAGTATAATTGGCTGTGTTGGCCAGACAGATGATCAGAATATGCACTTTTCTCTGTCTATCCCCCACACCCGCCTCCGTATACAGAAAAAAGCAACATAGACCACAACTTGCATGCCATAGATGCAGCTACCAGTAACAGATGCCAAGCACACCAACAAACAAATAAACAAACAAACAACCCCACCCCCAACACACAAATACACAATCAAAACAAAAGCCACCTTGTTTTAAAGCCCTGACAGGCTCACTACCGTAACAGTGTATAATAACCACACTTGATGTGAATGTGTGGGACCACTGATTAGGCTACCATTGGTTCTGTCAGTGTGTGTGTGCATGTGTGTGTGTGTGTGTGTGTGTATGTGTGTGTGTGTTTTTGTGTGATATAATTTGGCGTATAATTTGGCTGACAGCAACTACAAACTGGGCAGCAGTTGTAATTACAGAGCGTGTGACTGTTTGGAGGAGACTGCGTGATTGGCACGTTGAAGGGTCTGAAGATGAATCATTAGCAGAGCAGCAATATGAGCGGAGCAGCTGCGTGTGTGTGTGTGTGTGTGTGTGTGTGTGTCTGTGAACCTCTGCCTTAAGAACTCACAGAACATGCCATAATGACATTCAAGACCCTCCACTGTTGATTTTCTTCTGAAAGCTCTGATTCATGTTGGTTCTGCCTTGCCTTCATTAGCAACGAAGGAGTGTGTGTGTGTGTGTGTGTGTGTGTGTATTATGTGCTTACCTATATGTCTTATAGCTTTCCTGCACTGTTAAGCAGCAAAGACTACAACTTGTAACTGCAGCTACCATTAACAGAAGCAAACACACACACACACACACGCACACACACATATGTATATATAATATATATATATATATATATATATATATATATATATATATATATATATATATATATACACACATTCCCCTAGAGCGGTGCATCCCTGCCACGCTGCAGTGTTTCTCTCCACTCTGTAGCCTCAAAGCACAACCTGCCTCAGCCAAACCTGCAACAAAACCTGACGGCTGTCTCCTGCTGCCACGGTAACAGATGTTCACGGCTACAGCGAGCCCTGGTAACCAGCATCCACTCTACCAATACTACGCAGCGA
Source organism: Pygocentrus nattereri (assembly GCF_015220715.1). Lineage (NCBI taxonomy): Eukaryota > Metazoa > Chordata > Actinopteri > Characiformes > Serrasalmidae > Pygocentrus > Pygocentrus nattereri. The sequence goes on from NC_051214.1 coordinate 25,770,878, forward strand.
ATCAGTATTAGCAGTTGCATCATTCAGTTCCATTGACAGCTCCAAAACAAACACACTAAGTTACACATGAAGTGTGTGTTTGGGTAAAACGATGGGATGGAGGTTTATTGAACCGGGGGGCAATGGAGATGTACGTGCACACACACACACACACACACACACACACACACACACACACACGCACGCACGCACACACACACACACACACACGCTGCAGTATCGTACAGAGCGACTTGTCCTGAATGAGAGACTAGTATGTACTTATAGATCAAAGTGGAGAATATACACAAACGCACACTTGGCTGCAGCTCAGATACTGTTTAGCCGTCCTTCTGTATCAGTCACTTTCATCACTCTTTATTATGCCTGAGTCTCCATGTCTGGTTAACTGAAACTGCACTGCTTTAAACGATATGTTCAAAAAGTCACTTCTTTTTCTCCAGTAATTCACCGTCTGCCATCTGCTGCGGAAAACACTGTTAGATCAGCCTCTTCTCTTCTCTTCTCTTCTCTTCTCTTCTCTTCTCTTCTCTTCTCTTCTCTTCTCTAATTTTGCTCTTTTCTATTCTCCAGTGTTTTCTTCTCTCTTCCTCTCTTCTTTCCCTCCTCTTTTGCTCTCTTCTCTCCTTTTCCATTCTCTCATCTTTTGCTCTCTTCTTCTGTCTTTTGCCCCTTTCTCTTTCTTCTCTTATCTTTCGCTTTCTTCTCTTTTTCGACCTTTTGCTCTCTCTTCTTTTCAGTCATCTTTTGCTCTCTTCCCTTCTCCCATCGTTTGCTCTCCTGCTCAGACATTTCTCCTGAAAGCCCCCTGAGAGAGTCCACCATTCTGTAATGTCTCTTCCTGAGTTTGAGTAGAAATTTCAGTAAAATCAAACATTGTGATCAGATTTGCCAAAATAACAACTCTCTTGTTTATTTGCAGCTGAACAACAGACCGCTCACCTTTTTCTCATTCAGAACTAAGAGGCTTCCTGCTGTTGATGCTGTGAGTAACTGTTATAACTGTGATCTGGGCCAGAAGTGTCTCCCTGTCTCATGTCTAACACTATTTCTCCTATGGAATAAAAGATTAACATTTGAGCTACGAGTATCCTCTGAGTACGCACACACACACACACACACACACACACACACACACACACACACACACTGCAGTACAGAGGCAGGATGGGGTACAGTATGACTTGTCCCGGAATGGAATGTACTTATGGATCGAAGTGGAGACTGCACGAACACACACACACACACATGGACACAGTGCTGTGGGATGGGGTGCGGAGAGTGCATATGAGTGTGTGTATTAGGTACTCACAGCTCCGAGTAGAGGATGTGCAGGTTGCCCACATTGTCTGTGTAGTTGGCCGGACTGAGCCAAGGCAGAACCAACAGCAGCAAAGCCTTCATAATGAGTCTCTCTCTCTCCCTCACTCTCTTTTTCTCTCTCTTTTACTTTCCTTCCTTCCTGTTCTCTTTCTTGGACAAAGGTAATCTTGCTCTCTTTCTCCTTCTCCCCCTCCTCCGCTCGCAGCCTGCCCGGACACCCCCTCCCTCCTTCTTTCCTCCTTGTACCTCTTTCTCTCAGGTGCAAGAAGCTAGCCCTCCTTCTTCTCCTCCCCTCTCCTCTTTCTCCTTCTTTCCCTCCCTCACTCCCTGGACCTTTTCTTCACTCTCCCTCAGGCGACTAACCCGGTCAATCTCCGCTGCAGCAGCGGAGAGAGAGTGTGAGGGAGAGAAAGAAGAAACAGCAGGAGATCCCAGGCAGCAGGGGACCACAGAGAGACTGACAAAGAAGAAGAAGAAGGTGCAGAAGTGGAGGCTGGAGCGATGGCTCTGTGGTGGAGGAGAAGAAGTAAGAGAGGGATGAGGCAAAAGGAGAGAGAGAAAGAGAGCGCGTTAGTTCTCGGCTGGGATGCGATGGCTGCCCTGCAGTCTAATCTGGCCTGGGCATCGTCCAAGAGTAAGAGGATTTGCTCTCGTACTGCCCGCCGTGTGTGTGTGTGAGTGAGAGAGAGACGGAGTGTGTTGTGTTGGAGTGTTTGTGTGTGTGTGGCAGCGCAGCCTCTGACTTATACTGCAGCACGCTCCACAGAGAGTCGGACTGAACCATCTCAGTGTAGGGATGGGGGGTGGTCCGGGTAACTGTCATTATACCCCGCCTGGATGAAAGAGTTTGTGTGTGTGTGTGTGTGTGTGTGTGTGTGTGTGGCACCCCCCCCCCCATTCGCCTACACATGACACACTCCATTCAGCTGTGAAGGGGTTGAGTGTGTGAGTGAGTTTGTGTTTAGTTGCGGGGGGTGTAGGGAGGTGGGGGGAATAGGTTAGAGGGTGGTACCATTAAGCCCCCACGAGTACACACACACGCACACACACACACACACACACACACATAGACACACACACGGAGACACATAATGAGACATGGGAGACATTGCTCTCTCTATCTATCTCTCTTTCTCTCTCTCTCTCTCTCTCTCTCTCGCTCTGTACTTCTATCTAGCTCTTTCTACCTCTCTTTCCCTCTCATACACAAGACAGGCTTGATTATGAGAAAAAACAAAAACAAAAAACAATAAGAACAGTAAAAGAAAGGGTTGCATAGAGAGAGAGAGAGCGAAAGAGAGAGAGTGAGAGAGAGAGAGAAAGAGAGAGAGAAAGAGAGAGAGAGAAAGAGAGAGAGTGAGAGAGAGAGAAAGAAAGAGAGAGAGAGAGAGAGAGAGGGAGAGAGAGAATACATATTGATTCAATACAAAATGTTTACAATAATAATAATAATAATAATAATAGTTTTTGCTGCTGTTGTTGTTGTTAATGAAGCTAATGATAATCATGCTTATATCAGTAACAACAATAATTTCCCTCATGTATTTATGTTAGTGTGTTTTCGATTTTTTAGTATGTGTTTTGTTAGAGTGTGTTAGGTTTCTGAAAGGCTCTCTCTCTCTCTCTCTCTCTGGGAAGAGGGAAGAGATGTAGAAGAGAGAGAGAGAGAGAGAGAGTGAGAGCGAGAGAGTGAGAGACAGAGAGCTCTCTCTCACTCTCTCTCTCTTCTACATCTCCTCCCTTTCATCTCTCAAAGAACAAAAACAGCCGCTGTTGTTTACTCAGTCGCTTCTCATGAGGGTCTGCTACTACTTTAGTCACCACAATTACAATCAGTAACACACACAGATAATAGTATGTTAATGTGTAAATGTAATTAGCAGTAAATATCACAGAATGAATGAAGTGGACTGTGAATATTGAATGTACAGGCAGTGAGGCAGACAGATAAGCCGGTAACCTATTGACAGATGAGCACTTTGCCTGTTTGTCAGTGTTGTGCAGATGGTTCGAGTCAGACTGAGCAGAGTTTACTGTGTTTTTCTCATGCAGAGCTGCTGAGCGTTTAGAGTGAGGATCGCCACACTGTCCTAGTGGAGTGTATGTCCTTCAGCATGATTCCCCACTTTTCATCCATTCATCTGACCTTTCTCTCTCTCTCTCTCTCTCTCTCTCTCTCTCTTTCTCGCTGTTTCATCCAAGGCCTCTTTGAAGTGCAGCAGCAGCTTAGCCTAACATTTAGCCTATGGTTATAACAACATATAAATAACACAAACACACACACACACACACACACACACAAACACACACACACACACACACACACACACACACACACGACTGCTAGCAGATCACAATACAGTATAAGATGTTTTCTACAGCCTCTTTCATCACTCTTTCATAAGCCTGTATCTCCGGATCCTGTTCACTCTACCTGCACTGCTTTAAAAGACATTTATAAACTAAAAATCATGTTCTGTCTCTCCTTCCGTCCTTTCCATCCCTTTCTTCAACTACTTCAGCTATTTCTTGCTCATTTATACCCTCATAAATTCCAAATGATATTTGTTACGGCCCTATTTCTTCTTTTATATTTACTTCTCTTCTCTTCTCTTCTCTTCTCCTTCTCTTCTCTTCTCTTCTCTTCTCTTCTCTTCTCTTCTCTTCTCTTCTGTCCTGCTCATTTCATCTTTTGCTCCCCTCTCCTTTCCTTCTGTTGCTTTCAGAAATAATGAATGTTTCATGAGTAAATTAAATATCAGAGTCTAAGTGGTTGGGTTTCATGTGTGTGTATGTGTGTGTGTGTGTGTGTGTGTGTGTGTGTGTGTGTGTCTGTGTGTCTGTGTGTGTGTGTGTTGGGGGCTAGGATAAGTAAACAGGGAATCTAGTAGCAATAAAAACAGCATTACCAACTGTCAACACTCCTGCCTGTACATCACATAACCACACAACTATTAGCACAGGCCTCTGAACTCACTGTATTGATGCTAGTCTACTGATGCTAGCTAGTGTCAGTGGGCTGATTCTCCACCCTCTGTCAGTCATCTGCACACGCTAAACAAACCTGGATTACAGCCAATCGTCTATGTGGGATTGTACGGAATCAGCACACACAATGACTCATCTTCAGCCCTTCATCGTGGGCTTCAGCCCAACACCCACCCACCAACACACACTTCATGAGTGCAACTGCTGTTCAATCTGTACTCATGGTCAGCCAGATGGAAACACATCACAGAGTTATATGGCGGTCCTTTACTGTGCTCGAGGACACTCACAATCTCATTTATGCACTAAAAAAATAATAACGGCTCACATAACCACATAAAGAGTGGAACTTAATTACAATACCTCGCATTCAGGATTGATGCATCATATACATACGAAAAGAAAAGACCTTCTCACACACAATAAAAGATCAGCTATGTCTTAGCATGCCAGAGTATTCTCTAATTCTGTTTCATAATATAAAGTTTGCGTCCAGTGCTTGATTTCAAGTGTAATCTGCTGTTGGACAAATCCTCCAATCCCTCTAAACAACTATGAATATACCCAGACTCACGAAGAACAGGCCACAGCAAGTCACAGCACGGATGACAAAACAAAGGACGCATGTCAAAGCATCCACAGGCGCTCATCATATCAGTGGATTCTATGTGTTCTACCATGAATTCCTGCTGTGTTGCGTCACTTCCAACATGCCTGCCATCCACCTAATCCGTCCATCCATATCACAAAAACAACAAAAGCACAATGACATAAGCTGCTTTATTAACTATTTTACTTTCTAGTGAGTTTAACTCACTAACAAATTTTGCGTCAATTTATTTCCATCAAACTCAGCTTTAGTTATAGATACAAAAATGCTCTGTATAATAAAGCCATATGCTTTAAAGACATTTGTTTAGCTGTTGACACTTTGCAACAAGAATTTCGCGTATGACAAAAAACTGGCTTCACTGACCGGCTGTTAATGTATCATCGCTGTCCAAAGAAAAACAACTATCTCCAAAAGAGTAAGTTCACAGGAAAGACCAAAAACAGCGTAAAGAGATTTTATTCCAAGTGATTTTAGAGCATTTCCATTGGTCTAGTCAACATGTAATTTTCACACCATGTAAAGGACAGCTGGTGTGTTGAAATTTTGTAAAAAAAAAAAAAACAAATGACAAAAATAGAGATAACTGGTTTTCCTTGGACAGCGATGATATGCAAATTCTTAAAATTCTTCTATTTTTGTTATTCAACAAATCTAAAAAACTGAATTTTTTCTGTTATTAAATTAGTCCAGGTGTCCTCATTTGCTGCCATCTTACTTCTGTGGCAATGGATGCTAACGGTGATGTATATAAACAATTTTTGGCCATTCTGAATGACCTGTTTAAGCTATTCTTAGGTTATAGAAGTATGTAAAAAAAAACTCTGGGCCTGCTGGTGGACCCTGGTAAACACAGCTAGGAAAAAAGACTTTCTATATTTTATCAAAAACATGCTATCAGATATTAATATATAATCTACTTTGTATGTAGCAGTTTTACAATGAATCTTTTAGTAAAGATCACTTGCAGAGATCTGCTGCTATTTTCCATGCACAACAACTGACTGAAACACATTCAATAGGCTACCACTTGCAGAGACCATCTAGTATCTAGGACTTCCAGAAGGCCCATAGTGTTGTTTTTTGGGGTGAGATCGGCTCCACTCACTGTAAATCAAGACATGATCGGTTGATTACTCTGTCACTTCCTAATTATGTTATTTAATCCCACACGTCAGGCCTTTAATCCAGCTTCTAAAAACTTAACCAGTGGGAGAGCTCGCTTGGCTGTCTGTACGTAGATTCCATGGAGAAAGAAATTGATTGGACTGTTTTCCATCTGCCATTTCAAGATGTATGTCTTTCAGGTCCAGAAGGCTTTGAGGGTCCCCACTGCCAATATTTGTGAAATATTAAAATGTACTGACAATTTCTGCTTCTAACATCTACATCTACATTTCCAAACACTGAAAACATTGCATAATATTCCATGACTTGCAACCTGCCTACTGACATTGTATCATAATGAGTGGGATGTTTCCAGAAAGAAGGACTGAGGATGTAATAACTGCATGTTTTTCACAGAAGAAAATGAGGGAAAGCAAGAGCACCCATTCTTACAGACATGACCTTTCCAGCTCACTTCTTTAGGCTGTGGTCCCTTGGCCTCACTCATCCATTTGCACTTCTGGAAGGCATCTTAGTGAGAGACCCTTGATCCCCAAGAACCATCAGGATGTGGCCCACCACCAGCAAACAGAGGAAGAGAAGAGAGAAACAGAGAATGGAAGTGAGGCAGAAAGCCCAAACAAGATGATGAAAATAGAGGAAAAGGTGGATGGATTGAAGGGGGGGGGTGGGGGGTGGAGGGAAGAAAAGCACAGAGGGGGATCCGCTTGGGTGGAGAAGAGGGCAGGTTGATTATGTTTCCGTAAGTGGAATTTAAAGTGAGGGGAAAGTTTCCATTAGCGTGCAAAACAAAAACGCAATTAATTTCAACCGAAGCCTCGGGGCAGGGAGCAAGCTAACGATGCTAACGCAGCAAGAGAGCGGGTAAAAGGAGTCTGCTAGCCTTTAAACACTGGAGTGAAGGAGCACAGAGCAAAAGTGAGAGTAGTCAGCATCCACCTCCCAGAAATACTGAAGGAGGATAAAGGGTCTTTTCAACGGAGGTGGCTTTGAAGTTAGTATTGAAGGAACTAGAGAGAAAAACTTAAATATAATATAAACCAAAGTGCTGCTCTAAGTAACAGTGGAAAGAGCATGAACTTTTACTAATGAGTTCTCAGAAGTCTAGAGTTGTTATTATTGTTTTGATGTGCTATATAGTTATTAACATGTCATTACATAATATTAATCAAATTGTTACATAATCGCTACTTTGACATTTGATTTAGATTTTGTAATGATAAGAATAGGTCTGTACTTTCATGTGTTGCTTGTCAAGTCTGTACACATTAATAATTTAGATGTCAAGACTGTACACATAAATAACATTTTGTCAAATCCAAACCATAATGAACTATTTCCTGTCCTCCAAACAAATACAACTGTGGTATGGAATGGATGTATTAATTCTATACTTTTGATAGAGTTTCTCTGCTTTTCTCAATGAGATTTGAGTGAGAAATAATTAAACAAAACGTACAAAGCAGTGATTCAAGGTGTACACATCATTGAGGACTTTGGAAGGTTAATAGCCTTCAATTCAATATCATGTAGACCTTTGTTAGGTGATATAATCACCAGTAAAACATTTGTCAGCACCAAAACCCAGCAGCTCCTTCAACAGTCACTCTTCATTCCACTGTCATTCCCCATCTACTTTGCATTTCTATGATTAATTCTACATCCAGCAGTACACAACATATGTCCTGCTGGAGCGAAAGGCTCTTTCAAGTGAGCCTACAACCACTTCTGTGTATGCAGTGTGGTGTGCATGACTGAACAGACTGAACTGAGTTCTATTACTCCCCATCCCTCTCTTTAAGCAGCACTCACTTACTTGCTCACTCACCTGCTTTGGAGGTGCCCCTGCAGCTCTCCCCTGGGCATGATGTCAGAGCAGAAGTCACTGAAGGGACAGGCTATGATTAGCTTGTCCAGCAACTTGCTGACGAGCAGGCTGGACTTGCGGCAGGTCTGCAACAGGAGCGGCACGCGGTCCACTGGGCAGAAGTCACTCTCCAGAAGGAAGCTGGTCAGGCACTCCTGGCAGTAGGTGTGGCCACAGGGTGTGTCCAGTGGACGGATCAGGGGCTGCAGGCAGATGTGGCAGAGGAGCTCGTCATCCACCTCTTCCTTATAGTTATACTCATGGTTCTCGTCCAGCAGGTGCCGCTGCCCACAGACCTTGCAGAGATCCACAGGAGGAGCAGTGGGCCCTAAAGCTGTGGCATCGTCCATTGGCATTGCTGTAGCACCATCCATTGGCATTGCTGTAGCACCATCCATCGGAATTGCTGTGGCATCATCCACTGGTATAGCTGTGGCACCATTCACTGGTATAGCTATGGCACTGTCCTCTGGCATTGCTGTGGCACCATCCACAGGCATTGCCATGGCACCATCTGTTGGTATTGTTGTGGCATCATCAACTGGCAATGCCATAGCAATATCAATTGCCATAGCACTATCCATTGGCATTGCTATAGCACCATCCACTGGCATAGCTGTAGCTTCACCCACTGGTATTATTGTGGTTCCAGGGATAGACAATTCCATTGAGCCATGGGTTGCAGTTGGCATCACCATGGTACCTGCTTCCTCGGATAACCCAACTGCAGCACCAATGGTTGCCATGGCGCCTCCTTCATCCTTGCCTACTTCCATGGTGTCACTGGTCGCCATGGCAGCCACTACATCCTGTCTATCTATCACGGCATCACCTGCTGCCATTGCCATGGCACCTATGTCTTCTGCTTCAGTCATTGGCTGAAGATGGCGGATTGGATGGGGATGTGTGGAGCTTGATCACAAGCTTTGAAGAAGTGAAGAAGTTTGCTGGGGTGGACTTCACTGGGACCTGTACAAGAGAAGGAAAAACAGAGTTGGTGCCTTGAGCCAATAAAGATTTTGCTGGAAAGTTAATCTGCAGACACTCAGGCACAATTTGGTTGAAGGAGCCAGCACAAATGACTTGTATTTTTTCAATCACTTTACAAACTTATTTTTTTTAGCTTGGCGCAGAGAGAAGTATTGAACGGCTCCCGTACTCATTTAGCAACAGAAATATCAATACTGCACCTCAGGTATCTAAAGATACCAGCTGAGGGGAGAGAAGATAAAGGGTGAAGGTAAAAGAAAAGCAGAGAAACAGAGAGAGACAGAGAGAGCAAGCTGGCATGAAATGCAAATATATGGGTGGGTGGTGTGCGATGCAAGTTGAGGTGCTCGGAAACACCAACACACACGATCACTGAAACTTGCTGACAAACCACACTGTTAGAGATAAAGATTCTGCGCAGGTACATTTTTCATTCATTAAGGTACAAACAATCTAAATGTACTCTAAAATGCAAAAGTACTTTTGAGGTCAAACAGTGCAACATAAATTTGTTTCTCTTGGTGAAAAGTACCTTTTCATAAACAAATGTTTTAAAACATAACCATAAAATAAAAGCCTGGAGATGAGACGGGGTGTATGGAGTCAAAACAACTGAGAAAATATAGTTTCAATGGATTATGGTATAATTATGTTCCTTGACTAAAGGTACTGAGTTGTACCCTTGAGGGTACCACTCCAGTGACAAGAGAGTTCCTGCCCCAGTGACAGTTTTGTACCTTTTCTCTGAGAGTGCAGTTGTCCATCCACATAGAGATAGATAGTTACTGTGTTGTGGCTTGGCTATCCTAGTCTCTACTTAGATCACTACTTTCATCTAAAGATTAGCTGTCCCCTCTGTGGTTAATCTTGGTATTTAAGACCTTGAGTTTCAACTTACATTTGTCAGGTCCAGAACATCTGTATATTAATTTGTCTGTCATTGTATTTGTTTTTGTAGATTTACTCAGCATTTTGTTTTAAAGTCAATAAAGCTCAAAGACTCACACATACATCTATTCACTTCCTCGCCTCCATGACAGATTAGTTGATCTATCCATGCTCTTTCTGCAGCAAATGTTGTGAAGTTAGTTTAAAGCTGACAGAAATCCTATTCACCCTAACGAGAAAGTGTAGCTGTAGTTTTTGTTTGTCATGTCATAGAGCTAACATTAGCATCATGTTGTTGTTTCCAATCTGCTTAGCTTCATTTAGCTGCAACAACATTGTGCAGCTCTGTCACATGGCTTTTTAACCTGTTTCATAGCCATGGGCCGGCTGGTGGGCCCAAAGTTTTATTACACACTTCTATAACCTAAGAACAGCTCAACCTATTTGCAGTGAAGTCCTTATAGTTACTGAATAATAAGCCTTGAATTCCAAGAATGTAAACTAGAAACTATGTTTACATGCACATGCGGTTTAATACACTACATGGACAAAAGTATTGGGACACCTACACATTACACCTACAGGAGCTGATATGGCATTTCATTCCAATCCATAGGCATTAATATGGAGTTGGTCCCACCTTTGCAGCTATAACAGCTTCCACTCTTCTGGGAAGCTTTCTACAAGATTTTGGATTCTGTGTGAATTTTTGCCCATTTATCCAGGAGAGCATTTGTGAGGTCAGACACTGATGTCGGATGAGAGGGTCTGGCTCGCAATTTCCATTCTAGTTCATCCCAAAGGTGTTTGATGGGGTTGAGGTCAGGGCTCTGTGCATGCCAGTCAAGTTCTTCCACACCAAACGTACCCAACTATGCCTATAAGGACCTTGCCTTATGCACTAGGTCACTAGTCATGCTCAAACAGAAAATTAACCCTACTCAAACTGTTTACTGAAAGTCACTTTTAAACTGCAAAATATAAGCTAATATATACCTAGAATAGATAAAAAAAGTGGCAACGCTTTATTTGAGTGGTCCATTGTAGACATTTAATACACTCCTAACAGGTTATCAGTAACACATCAACAACATATCAGTGAAGTAGCAGAAGTAAAGCAATATGTAAAAGTAATATGTTACTTCCATTATGTAAAACCCAACCTAGCCCCAATCATAACCCTAACCTTAACCTCGACCCAAAACCTATTCCTAACCTTAACCTTAACCTTGACCCAAAACCTATTCCTAACCCTAACCTTAACCTCAATCCAAACCTACTCAAACATGTTTAGGATATAGCATGTTACTGAAAGTCTGTTGAGTGTTAGTTTCATCTAAAAAGGCCACTCAGAATAAAGTGTCACCTAAAATGTTTATGTAAATTGCTGTTAGCTAAGCATTAACATACTACTAGAATCCCATAGGGCAATTAAAAGATAATAGCATTATTACATTGCTCTTGTTTTTCCTGACCATGTTATACCTCTATGGTCCAAACTGAAGGCTTATCATTAACAGCTCTCCACTGAGACATTGGATTTTTTTATAGACTCTCGTGCAGAGTTTTAGTGACATTTGCGGTGCCTTCTGCAATTCAAAAGCTTGTCCAATGTCAAAACAATGACTAAGAACATATTTTGGGTGGAGTATGGATATGGCTATTCACGTCAATGTCTATACAATAATGGATTCAGAAGAATTTCACTGTTAAATTGATTAGTACTTGAAAATGATTCCATTGGCAATGCAATCTATCCAGCTCATGCCTGGAATTGAAAAATTGTGGTAAAGATATATACACATGTACAGACACATACATACACACTGTAAGGGGGGGGGGTGGTGTTACATAATCCAGAGGGGAGTGTTATGAGTTATGACAGTCATAAAAGCTTGTCTGCAGGGTGTCTCTCTGAACGCCACTCACCATATACACTCCCCTCTGAGAGACTGTGTGTGTGTGTGTGTTTGTGTGTGTGTTTGTATCTGAGTGTGTGTAGGTGTGTGTGTGCCCACCATGACAGAACTTTGTTCTCGGCAACATCATAATCTCACTGAGAATTACTTTAGAATGCAATTCTAATCACTCAGTACCCCAGTGTTGCACAGTTCTGAGCTTTCAGCTGGATCAAGCAAGTTACTGCAGGCAAAACGCACAACTGTAGTGCAGTGATTCTTGAGGAATGGAATTGAAAACACTGCTGTAGGACTGGGCATAGATACACAAACCTATACTTCCAAAAACAAAACTAGGCTACATTTGACTTTCTTGATTCAAATACACACATCATTACCAAATAATAAATAAAATCTATGACATTAACACTGTTCAGTTCACTTATTTTTGGCTAATCAGTCATAGAAATGATGGACACACTTATATCAAACACATTCAATTACAGGTGACACTGATCTAATACCTGGTTGGTTTTGGGTCGAAAGCTACGTTACAAAGCCTAGGCTGCATCCAATGTATTGTGGGTCCTCAGTAGGACTGTCCTACTCCTAAGTAGCCTATTGGTCACACGAATGAAACAGTCCTAATGAGGCTGCGAGGTGATGATACTAGAGTAGCGCCAAACTCGTCAGGGAACTTGTGAAAGAAAATGTAATCCATTGCATCGTGTTTCTTGCTTTTTTCATTTCTTCGCATAGATGGAGATGTTATAATGTAGTATGATAAACTACATATACGCAAATATTTCTAAATGAAATATGAAACACGGATGATATATGATAGATGAATGAATGATTTAATTAATCAGCCTTTTTATACTTTATAAGGTCATGAAGATGAATTAAAGTACAGGAACATCTTACATTTAAAAACAAATTCTGATTGTTTTGTTTTCTGCCATTTTTGTGGTACCGTTTTTTTTTTCCTTTGCATCATTCGAACTGTGGGCAACTGAAGGCCTGGAAGGATACATCTGATGTGTCATTGATATCACTCAGAACGTAGGCTGTATTTCTAGGCTGTGTATGAAGAATCTTTCACTTTGGAGTGGCCTGCTATGATGTAGTGGCCGAGAAATGCAGCCTAGAAAATGCTGCAGATCAAATCCTGTAACAAACCTAGCCCCAAATATCGCATTCACATTATATGACGCCGTGTATATCATCTAGCTTTGTATTTTTTCCTGAGGATTTGCAGAGTGTTTGAGTAGTTTGAGCATCTTAAATCAGGTGCTTCAATTAAAAGCAGCAATAAATAAATATTGGATTTGTATTGTATCGGTGTGGTCCAGTGCTTAAGACTTCAATATTGGTATCAGTATTGGACAGAGTTGTAGACTCAAGTTATATGACTGGCACTTTTTGTGAAGTTTGCTCAAAGTTTGTCGGTTTTAGGTTAGAATGGTGGTTGTTTTTGACTCATGTTCAGCCAGTTAGTCATGGTAGTTTGCGTCACACAGTATTTTCAATGTAATGATTTATCTCAACTTGTTAAGAAATAAAAAACTGACCCATCGCTACATTCAACATATTACTTCTTATCATTGCACACACACATGCAGTCCCCACGTGCCTGTGAACAAGTAATCATAAACTCTGGTCTGTCTTGGTGATTCAGTAACAATATGGCACTTTGATATGAGGCTCTGCACCGTCAGCCTTCCTCAAGCCGAATTTTTAATAAGTGACCTTTTCACCAAGCGTGTGCGTGTGTGGTACTATTTTGAGATGTTTCGGGTATTTGAACTTGCACACTAGTGGGCACCCACACATGCACCTACACACACGTGAACACGCACACACAATCGGCTTATCAAAGCTAGAGGACTCAGCTCTCCTACTTTAAACATTACTCTAATAGGTAACACATACAGACACAGGCCAGCAGCACCTCTCCTTCCACCTTTCTGCTCTCTACCACTATTTCTCTTGTTCATCTTCTTCATTGCTCCCCTGTATATCAAAGGCCTGAGCTCTTGACATTTGTGATGACATGGCTTTGTTAATTGTTAAAATTGACATGTAACTGGTTTTCCTGTAACTCATCTGGAAGGGATAGGGAAAGGGTAAATCAATCAATCAAACTATCTATCTATCTATCTATCTATCTATCTATCTATCTATCTATCTATCTATCTATCTATCTATCTATCTATCTATCTATCTATCTATCTATCTATCTATCTATGTGTCTGTCTGTCTGTCTGTCTGTCTGTCTGTCTGTCTGTCTGTCTATCTATCTATTTCAGCAAAATGCTAACAGTAAATAGTAAGTGACTGTTTACTGTCTGAACATTGTGGGGGGAGCTAACCAAGCTGCTGGCATTGGATGTTTGGAGTGTTGTGTTTCAGCATGTCTAAGAAGAATTAAACAAACATTCCACAGCTCTCCTGAGCCTCAGTCCTCTCCACAGTTTAGGTATGAGCAAGGAATTGTGGGTCATGATAAGGAGCCCTGGGGTGTCCTTCTGAACCACGTGACCACATATGACCGATGAATAATTACAGTAATATGATGTTAATGATTAATGTTGCAACCAAGCAAATTACAGTTATTAACGAGCTGGACGTCAGGCTACAATAACACACTCTAAAAAGAATAAAGGGGAGAGAGAGAGAGAGAGAGAGAGAGAGAGAGAGAGAGAGAGAGAGAGAGAGAGAGAGTGAGAGAGAGAGAGAGAGAGAGAGAGAGAGTGAGAGAGAGAGAGAGAGAGAGAGAGAGAGAGAGAGAGAGAGAGAGAGCGAGAGAGAGAGAGAGGGGGTGGGTGGAGGGTGGCGGGGGACATGTATTCATCATGAAGAGCAAGTCATGACACAATCTCGGACACACGCCCTACACTTTTGTTCAATGGAAATTTTTCCAGGAGCACAGGAACATAAACACACACACAAGCACTCACTCACACACTCACAGACACACACATATGCTCCCACAGTAAGGTTGAATGGGTAACTTTCTAAATGTGCTCTGTTACAGATTACTGATTGCCTGATTAAGAGCACAGTAATATAATCCAGAGGATTACACAATCTCAGTAATGTATTCTGATTACTTTCCATTACCTTTCAGGCAGTTTCCACTCAGAGGCTGAAGATTAAAGTATTAGCTATTTTTCCACTTCAATTCCTGAAAACCTTTTTAGTGGAGGTCAGGTCGTGATTCCATCAGTATTCTGCTGCAGTAGTGAAAAATAATGAAGCACATCTACATTATTACTGGAGCTTAATAGATTTTCATGGATATATGCTTTATTTGGGCAACCCTGTTTTGTAATGCACTACATTTTGGAAGAAAAAACACAAAAACAAAAACAAAAAACAAACCTACTTTTTGCATACTGTGCTCCAAATATTGTACTCCACAGCTCAATATTCACATAATCTTGGAAGGAGCAAAATAACCACGCTATTAAAAATGAGAGGTCAAATCAACTCAGCATGATATACAGTAAAGTTGAGGTCAACTCAATATGACAGTAAAGATGAGGTCAACACAATATGACACAGTAAAGCTGAGGTCAACTCAATACGATACAATAAAGTTGAGGTCAACTCAATATGATACAGTAAATTTGAGGTCAACTCAATATGACATAGTAAAGATGAGGTCAACTTAATATAATACAGTAAAGTTGAGGTCAACTCAATATGATAGAGTAAAGTTATGATCAACTCAATATGATAAAGTAAAGTTGAGATCAACTCAATGTGACATATAGTAAACTCAATATGATACAGTAAAGTTGAGGTCAACATAATATGATATAGTAAAGTTAAGACAAACTCAAAGTTGAGATCAGCTCAATATGATATAGTTAAGTTGAGGTCAACTCAATATGATACAGTAAAGTTGAGATCAGCTCAATATGATACAGTAAAGTTGAGATCAACTCAATATGATACAGTAAAGTTGAGATCAAATCAGTATGATACAGTAAAGTTGAGATCAACTTAATATGATATAGTAGAGTTGAGGTCAACTCAATATGATACAGTAAAGTTCAGATCAACTCAATATGATACAGTAAAGTTGAGATCAAATCAGTATGATACAGTAAAGTTGAGATCAACTTAATATGATATAGTAGAGTTGAGGTCAACTCAATATGATACAGTAAAGTTCAGATCAACTCAATATGATACAGTAAAGTTGAGATCAAATCAGTATGATACAGTAAAGTTGAGATCAACTTAATATGATATAGTAGAGTTGAGGTCAACTCAATATGATACAGTAAAGTTGAGATCAAATCAATATGATACAGTAAAGTTGAGATCAACTTAATATGATATAGTAGAGTTGAGGTCAACTCAATATGATACAGTAAAGTTGACATCAACTCAATATGATACAGTAAAGTTGAGATCAAATCAGTATGATACAGTAAAGTTGAGATCAGCTCAATATGATACAGTAAAGTTGAGATCAAATCAGTATGATACAGTAAAGTTGAGATCAAGTCATTTTGATGCAGTACAGTTGAGTTGAGTTGAGATGAGTCAACTCAAGAAAAGCCATGTAATCAGTTACTAAATCATTTTAATTTGCACAGACTTCTCATTTTGTTATCGTGTAAGCGTATGAATTGCTATCTAATTCATATTTCATCCTGCATTTGGCTAGCTAATTGTTACCCTGGCATTTCTGATCTCTGACAAGTAAAGCAGCTTGTCATAATTGTAACAGCACCTCAATTTGGGATGGTGTTCTCAACTTCAGCACATGACATCAAATCAAGATGGACACCAGCAACCAGGGACACAGGAAGTTGTCTGAAGTTGGAGCTGCTGACATTTATGTATTGTACATGGGACATGACGGATGACACCAGGCAAAATGATCCAATTTTTCCATTTGATTATTTATTTATTTATTTATTTACTTTGTGCTAATTGACATCAAGCAGACAATATATACATCTAAATGACAGATTAAATTGCTGATGCACATCATCTCTCTGCTCTCTTGTTCTGGACACCCTTTATGCAAACAAGCTGAGCTGCCACCAATCAGACTGTTGACACCCACAGTCTCACATTATAAATACATCCTGGGCATTAAAATAATCCCTCATATTACAGAGGTGCAATCCCATTTCACCCCTCACCCCTATCACTCAGCCCTTACCTCTCTATTTTGCCCATTCATGCCTAGGGAATAGAGTGTCCAGATTTTTTTGAGAAAGAGGGCAAAGTCTTAGGGCTACATGGTCCTCTAAACAGATGTTTTTCAGAGGGACACTCCAAACAGAGTGTTATGAGAAATAAAGAAAAACTGTCAAGACGGCTGTGCATGCGACCAAAGAAACCCATGACTGTGAGAATTTTCTCAGTTAAAAATTAATTTGGTATTATCTTAGTTGAATGTCATTTCAATGTATTATGCTCCTTTTACTCGAAACAAGCCCCAAAATCACTTGCAAATAGTTGACTTCAGCATTATATCATAGAAGAAAGAGTGGGGGATAACAAATAATAATCGCATCCTGCCTTTTTGAAAGCATATGAAGCCCTAAAAGTAACTAAAGTCCAGCAGTGAGGTTACTGAACTCCACCCTCCTCTGGTATCACTGGCAGGGTTGCCTACAAAGCATCGCTAGTAGCCTATTAATGAAATAATGTTCTTTTTAATTGAAGGTCCCATATCATAGGGAAGATTTCAACCACGACTTCAGTTTCAAGGGTCAAGGTGACGCTCAAAAACAAGGGGTAGGGGTTTGAAAATAAGAAATGGGATTGTGCCTAACATTAGCTGGTAATATTGATGCTAACAATACTCATAGGCTTCATGTCCATGTTTTCCCCCTGCTTTCTAGTTTTAATGCATAAAGGTTGAAAATGAAATCATTCCAAGCTCCATCTCCCCACATAGCCAGTCTTAGCATTAGCATTAGCATTAGCACTAGCATCATCCTATCTTGACAAGTTAGCTAGTGATAAATGATAACACTGAGTTGTTATAATAATGTAAATTAAATTAGGAATCTCTCAGAAACGAATGATGCTAATGGTGAAAGATAATAAGAATGGAAAATAAGACTTATTAAGATCACAGGAAAAACTGTTTCAACTGCAATTATGAAAAGGTCCTGAAAACAGAAGAACTGGTATTGTGAGGGCTCTAGCTGCAGGCAACACTGCTCATGTTACACAGGTACAGGCCGATCTCATCCCTTCCACAGTAACGGCAACTTGAACTGACTCTAACCTCTGTTTGATGAGTTTGGAAGCTGTGGGTTGTTAAAGGATAAGCACAGAAGTATGTGGGTGTTTGATTTAAATGTTTTTCCTCTACTTTTCAGAATCAAGTTAATGTTAAAGTACACCTTCCCACTCAGTCTTGAGCAGAATTGTGTGTACCTTGACTTTCATTCAAGAAAGGGATTAAGTACTTTTCTACCACAAGACCGTGGCTTTAAATTCCTCTAATGAAGTTCTTTACTTCATGAAAGTATGCAAACGTAATCTTTCAATTAATCGGCTGATTTTTCAAAGGGGTCTGTATTATGGCTGCTCGCTCTCTCTCTCTCTCTCTCTCTCTCTCTCTCTCTCTCTCTCTCTCTCTCTCACACACACACACACACACACACACACACATATATATGTAGAAGACATGAAGAGCATTAGAATTCATGAGAGAGTTCCTGGGTGCTACATACATATAAGCAGTTCACATCAAAGAACCATATAGTGGAGCATATGGAGACTTATATAAGCATTCTAACATACAGAACACTCTCTCTCTCTCTCTCTCTCTCTCTCTCTCTCTCTCTCCCCTTCCCTTTTCCCCCTTTCCTTCTTCCTCCTGGCATTTCCCTCACTCTCTCAGCTCTGTGCTTGAGTTTGAGATCAGAGGTGGATTAGATATCAGGGATTTGTTAACAGAGAGGCCTACGGTACAACCACATATATGAATTAGCTGCCACTCTGCTGTAAGTGATTGTCATTTCATTAAGGACAATACTGTGTCCTTCCAAGACCAAGTACAGCAGATATTATCACTGATGTAATAGTGATAAACAGCCTTAACAGCGCTAATAAACTGCAACCAAATGGGTCTCAAACTCTCTCACATTTTTACTCACACTTTTAATGTTAAAGTAGATTTGGAAACTCTCGCTTAGGTAGAACGGAATGTATCTTGACAAGGATTTGGTCCTTGATCTATGGCAACAATCAAAAAATTCCCCCTTTTTTTGGTCATGAATGTGAATAAAACCTTGTAAGTAATCACCTTAATGAGAGTGAAGGAACATCAGGACACTGTTTGAGATAATTGCTCCTGAATGGCACATGAAAATATGAGTTTAGGAAAAACCTGTAACGAGTACCGAACCTTTACATTATGTGGAGGGCCTTTAAACTTTAAAATGTCCTTCACACTCTCACACCTCAATCTCACTTACAAAAATGGTTCTGTGAAGGGAATTTTTAAAATTTCAGCATAAAGTGCTAGTCATCGTGTTTTGCTACACTCTCTGTTGTACTAACATGCTCATAGTGGTGGTGATAAGAAAGAGAGGTCGAAAGCATTCAACGACTTAAAAAACTTCAAAAGGGCATTGCAAGGCTAAATGAAAGGCCCAAAGAAAATAACCTTTCAGATTTACAACTTTTCTAACCACAATCAACATTACATAGAAAAACTTCACCGGCCGTTGTCAATAACATTTTAAAAAGTGGCTATTTTTGTGTTGTAGACATGGCAATCCCCAGTTCCTATCACCACCACACACACTTATCTCATGTGAAACCACTTCAAACTACTTTGTTTATTATGATTGAAACATTCAGAATAAAAAAAATGGTGGAATTCCCCTTGGAAAGGTTTTCTCTGGGAACTAAAAGTGGCTCTTCTATGGATTCGCTCCAGAGGACCTGTTTTGGCACCTCTGGTTTTTGGAGTGTAGACAAGTTTCAGGTTTTACCACCAACATTCACATTCCACCAACAGGAAAATGTGAGCACACCCTTTGCTCGTCTAGCGGAGAGTGAAAGTTACAAAGTGAGCGATTAGTGGACAGAGACGTTTGCGACAGTGGAGAAAAGTCCATGAGCTTTTACTCGAGCAAACTTACAGTGAGTTCAGTTTGTTCTTCTGTTCTGTCCTCAGTGCCTCACCTGCACAGGTAATCCTAGATAGAGTCGGCTGCTGGCCCACAGAGGGAGAGAGAGAGAGAGAGAGAGAGAGAGAGAGAGAGAGAGAGAGAGAGAGAGAGAGAGAGAGAGAATTTGTCTCTGTCGTCAGCTGTTTTCCGCTCCACAGTGTGTGATCTTGAAGATCCGTACAATCCGCAGTGCACATCTGTAGCAGGAAGAGTCTCGGCAGAGCAAAGCACAGCTCAGCCTCTCTCTCTCTCTCTGTCTGTGCTGCTACACAGTTACCACCCACACGCACCTGACACAGGAAGTCTCCATGCAAGGAGGTGGAGCCACAGTGGATGGCAGGTAAACATGAGAACTGCCCAAACCTGCTCTGGAGCTACCAGCCACCTGTAAAATGAAATGAGCTTTAGTTGGCTCTTAGACATAGTTTTGATAAACGGTTTAAATGTAATTACACATTATTACATAATTATTACATATAAAGATGTCCAAAGGTCTGAGATTAGCTTTAAATAAGAGTCTGAGATAAGCTTTTATATTAGTTTCTAATGTAATACAAACCATTACAACTTAAATTATCAGCAGAATAATTTGAGTGAAAAGTATAAAATGTTTGCAATATTTAAACCAATTTCAGAGTTTGTCATTGTTTGTTAGCATTTGTTGTGTCAGGGTGCAGTGGAGCTGACAGTGTCACAGATTTGTTTATATTCAATAGGGACATTGAAGTAGCGCAGAATCTTGAATAGTTAAAGAGCTTAATTCCAAAATGCTGTTTATCCATTTGCAACAACTTTGGATTTTTGAAAAGAATAACAGCTGATGTAAAATGTAAAAGATGCTTTTATTTGTCAAATCATACTTTTTATTATAATGTAGCACTGGTATTTCTTGAATGTGTAAGTAGAGGTGGATGATATGGCCAGCATACTGTATAATATCACAGTGCTTAAAGATAGTTTCACGATATATGATATTTAATAAATATGATATTTAGTTTTCAGACATATTATCAGTTGGAAAAGAGAAGGAAAACAGTAGTGCTGCCTTCTTAAAAATATACTATCAAACACTGTGAATACAATGGTTTTTGTTTGATATTTGCCATGTTATGTTGCACTAAATCCAGTTCAATGACTCTCTTTATAATGAATCAGGTATATATATATATATATATATATATATATATATATATATATATATATATGACTTTGTATAAGGATTGATATTCTTCTTATTACATTTACATTCAATTTGCATTCAGTGCTGTCATGTTCGTGTTTGCACTTCCACCATTTTTTACTTGTTTTGATGTCAACAAATGATAGAATGAGCAAGAAATGCAAAGGATGTTTTTTTCCTTCTACAGCAATATTTAACCCTTGTGTGGCTTTGGGGTCTGTGGGAACATTTTCAATGTTTACCATAAGAAAAAATTATGTGATTTATTATTATTTCAACCTCTGATTCCTTAGTCTTTGCTCATTTTCTGTAAAGAACATATAAAATAACACATTTTGAGTGACATCACACTGTTCATCCCCCACACATTTCTTTATTTTATTTTTGTATGTCTGTGTGTTTATGTGTGTGAGTGTGGACAACATGGGCAGGCTGCTGACTGGCTACAGCTGCTAAAAGAGAATCCTACACTGGACACGGGATATTTTAAACATCTGATATTTTTACATACATTTTTATAGTTGTGCTGATTTAAAGAGAAAAAAAAATAATATGGTGGGTCCACCAGACCACTGAGTAACAAACACACAAACAGCACACAATTACTGAATTCACCAAACTTTTCACAATAAAATACCTCCTCCTCTACTCTACAAACACAAGTGTGGTATCAGCTGTTTAGAATGTTTAGAAGAGAACAATGTGCATAAAATGATACTGTGCTTTTATCTCCATCAGCGATGAAGGTGATTTCTAAAGGTTAGTTTAAGTGGTAAGCTGTGCTGTTCCACAACACACACTCACCTTTACAGTTTTCTTTACAGGGTTTAAGCTCATAATCCTGCAAGCTTTGACATGTCAGTGGAAAGAGAGCACCTAAACTAGAACTACAAAGAGCCCTATACACCACACCGTATCTCTTACACACAGAGAGAGAGAGAGCTAGAGGGAGAGAGACAAAGGCAGTGATAGAGATAGCGAGAGAGGTAGTTTGATTACAGGGATTATGAAGTTTCCTGCTTTTGGGCCTGAAGTGGTTACTCTACTGACTTCCTAGACTTTCAGTACGCAGTCTCATGTTCTCACGTTGGGCCGCACAAACAGGTATGTGTGTGCAAGGGTGTCATATGCTGACAGAGAAATGACGTATGAATGACTAATACATGTTATTGTCATTTACTGTCACTGAGTGCTGTACTCTTCAGTGAGAACACGTCAGGCAGTGTAGGACCTTGCCACACACTATTTTCAGTGTCAATTAGTTTTATCCTCCACTCCAATGACTCTTGTACCCAAACCCTTTAAGAACACCCAGTACATCTTTAGGGCCATATGTTCTATATGTCCAAAAGTATTCAGACACCCCTTCTAAATTGATGATATCAGTTTCATGATACAGACATTCAACTGCGCATGTAGAAAAGCATCGCAGACAAAGCGGGATTCTCTGGAGCAGCTCCATATGAACCTATTAGGTCACCATACCCAATGCTAAGCATCAGCTAGGGGTGTATAAAGCCAGGAGCATAGCACCAAATCTCAAGCCCTAAGCACAGTAGCATGCTCAGACACCCATCCCCCTCACAAGAAATTAAAGGAAAGAAAAAAAAATTATGTATTTACTGTGCTGCATTTCTTTATGACGTTGGTTGGTCGGTAAAACAGCTAACAATCAACAAGGTAAGTGTGCTTTGAATCATTAATATTGCTGTAGTTCAGTAAGAATTAGACTCAAATTTGTTTTCTGTTCAAGAGAAAAGCTTTTTTAAAAAAATATTTTAATATTCAGTGTCATTTTCACTTAAACTGTAAATCAGTTGGTTACCTGGAAGTTACCTGTTAGCTACCTATCTTTATTTTTATAACATACAGTGTCAAAACTAAGCTATTGGAGGGGCTCATATTCAGGTAGGGCCCTGATTAATGAAGCCCATTGTTACCCATGGTCCGATGCCCCTGTATTAAGCCCTCGATAATGATCCCAATATGGTACCAAATTTGTCTGACAGTGTTTCTTAGCTGAAGCAGACTATATTCAATACCTATAACAGCAGTCTCCTACCTCTTTTACGCAGTGATAGACAATGTACCACCTAGAAGGTTAATCAAAATGTCTAGTTTGTTATGAAGAATGTGGACCTGTGTGACATTATTTTTACTGTTAAATATTTTAATTTTAATAACTCAATCAGTTATAGATGCAGATATCTCTACCACCAGGGAATACATGAAGAGATAATTAGTCATTCATATATCAATCAGTATCAATCAATAAACCTGGAAGCCTAAACATTCTGGCAAATCACACAGTTGACTTGTTTCAGTACTGCACTGAAACCAGCCGCCTGTTTGTGCTACTGAACTGCATACTGTTTCAGTTTCTGCACCCATATCAGTGTTCTCTTTGTATTGGAATTGTGATAAGGACTGTTATCATTTTATCATGGGGCGGTTATGACTTTGTCTGTAGTTGAAATCAGTATGTTTAGCTGTTAAGCATGCTGTAGTACATGCTTTAAATGACAACACTGCTGTCCTGAGAACCTACCAAAAATATACAGCCAACACCATCCTGTGACCACTGATGAAGGACCACAGGATGACCAACACAAACTGTGCAGGAAAACTTGAGCTACTGTCTCTGACTTTACATCTACAAGGTGGACCAACAAGGTAGGTGTGTCTAATAGAGTGGACAATGATTGAACACACCTTGGACTCTTGCTGGTCTACCTTGTAGAGGTAAACTCTGAGTCAGTAGCTCATCTGTTACTGCACAGTTTGTGTTGCTAGCCATTCATCCGTGGTCACGGGACGCTATTGGCTGGATATTTTTGGTTGGTGGACTATTCTCAGTCCAGCAGTGTCACTGAGGTGTTTAAAAACTCCAGCAGCACTGCTGTGTCTGATCCACTCAGACCAGCGTAACACACCACCACCACATCAGTGTCAGTGATGAGAATGATCCACCACCCAAATAGTACCAGCTCTGTAGTGGTCCTGTGAAGGCTAAAAAGTATACAGAGAAACAGATGGACTACAGTCAGTAACTTTAGAACTACAAAGTGCTCCTGTAAGGTAAGTGGAGCAGATAAAATGGACAGTTTAGAAACAAGGAATTTGTTTTTAATGTTTTTTATTGGTTCACAATATAGATGCACAATTATGGAGCCCATCTGTTGTCATGCATAATTTGTACACCACCTTCTACCCTCATCCTGGAGATCTACCTTCCTTCATATTCTAGTTCCCACAATAATCTGCCACATCTGGTCCAGCTACGTAACTTCTTCAGAAGTCCTTGACGGGCTGGATTGGATGATTTAGTATTAAACTCCATTAGGAGTGTTGGTGACCACTGCTGCACCCCCATTAATCATTTCTCAAACCCACCTTTCAAAGCCTTTGCAGCCAAGAGTGGTTCTTTGGTCAGAAAATCACCATTGATGAAAAGTATGGGCTACAAAGTCTAAATGGATGCCAGCAAGGTAGGCACTTATAACAACAGGGCCTGTGAGTGTATAGCAGCATGTGTATTTGCCAGTTTGTGTTTCCATAAGTTTAAACCACTATGACTGTTTGTGTGTGTGTGTGTGTGTGTGTGTGTGTGGGCTTGTGTTTGTACATGTACATGCTAGGTCAGCAGGTCATCAGAAAAATGAACAGTGCGTGGGAAAGAGGGCAGAGCAGGCTCAAAAACTCAGTTTATTGCAACACTAAGCGAATGATCCCACAACAACAAACAAACACAGACACTGGTAATACAGAGAGGAGAGAGAGACAAAATTGAGAGAATCTGGGTTTCTATAAATATATATATAAAATATATAAAATAAAAATAAAATAAATATATAAAATAAAATATAAAATAAATATATAAAATAAAATATAAAATAAAAAATATAAATGCAACACTTTTATTTTCGCTCCCATTTTTCATGAGCTGAACTCAAAGATCTAAGACTTTTTCTATGTGCACAAAAGGCCTTTTTCTCTCAAATATTGTTCACAAATGTGTCTAAATCTGTGAGTGAGCACTTCTCCTTTGCCGAGATAATCCATCCACCTCACAGGTGTGGCATATCAAGATGCTGGTTAGACAGCATGATTATTGCACAGGTGTGCCTTAGGCTGGTCACAATAAAAGGCCACTCTAAAATGTGCAGTTTTATCACACAGCACAATGCAACAGATGTCGCAAATTTTGAGGGAGTGTGCAATTGGCATGCTGACTGCAGGAAAGTCCACCAGAGCTGTTGCCCATGAATTGAATGTTAATTTCTCTACCATAAACCGTCTCCAAAGGCATTTCAGAGAATTTGGCAGTACATCCAACCAGCCTCACAACCACACCAGCCCAGGACCTTCACATCCAGCATCTTCAACTCCAAGATTGTCTGAGACCAGCCACCCGGACAGCTCCTGCAACAATCGGTTTGCATAACCAAAGAATTTGCACACAAACTGTCAGAAACCGTCTTAGGGAAGCTCATCTGCATGCTCGTCGTCCTCATCGGGGGCTCCATCTGACTGCAGTTTGTTGTAACCAACTTGAGTGGGCAAGTGCTCACATTTGATGGTGTCTGGCACATTGGAGAGGTTTTCTCTTAACGGATGAATCCCGGTTTTCACTGTACAAGGCAGATGGCAGACTGCATGTATGGCATCGTGTGGGTGAGTGGTTTGCTGATGTCAACGTTGTCAGTCGAATGGGGTTATGGTTTGGGCAGGCATATGTTATGGACAACAAATACAGGTGCATTTTATTGATGGCATTTTGATTGCACAGAGATACCGTGATGAGATCCTGAGGCCCATTGTTGTGCCATTCAACCATGACCATCACCTCATGTTGCAGCATGATAATGCACGGCCCCATGTTGCAAGGATCTGTACCCAATTCCTGGAAGCTGAAAACATCCCAGTTCTTGCATGGTCAGGGTCCTGTCTGTGTAGAGTTTGGATGTTCTCCCCGTGTCTGTGTGGGTTTCCTCCCACAGTCCAAAGACATGCAGTCAGGCCAATTGGACATGCTAAATTGCCCTTAGTTGTATGGGAATGTCTGTCTGTCTGCCCTGTGATGGACTGGTGACCTAGGTGTATCCTGCCACCTGCCCAGTGACAGATGGGATAGGCTCCAGCACCTGTGGCCTTGAGGGAGAAGCAGCTTAGAAGGTGTGTAGGTGTGTGTGTGTGTGTGTGTGTGTGTGTGTGTGTGTGTGTTTGACCGGTCAATATAGGTAGCATAACAAGATTTTCATTCTTCTATTCAGCTCAGCTCTCATTTCCCAAACACTAGAGGATGTTTAGTCATAAATATTGAACATTTAAGATTTACGAGTCAAAATCTATACAGCCATGACTGGACTGTGAGTAGATTGGAGGGGTAAAGATCAGATTATACAAACCCCACAACACAGGATGAACCAGCAAGGTCATTGTTTTAGACCTTCCTGAAATTGCAACACTTTCTATGATTGATAGAAAGGATGAATTAGCCTTTCCGTCAAACACCTGATTATCATGTACTGTGGACCAGACATTAATTATATTGTGTTTTTCTGTATTTTCATAAAATACAGTTAACAAAAAACATGGAGGAAATACTGTATGCATGCATTCTCAGTTTAGCTGGAAACAGTCAATACAACCTTGTACTTTTCTTGAATCTTATCAATTCCATGTTGTTGAATAAATGTATGTAGAGACTCTTCTTTGTCCTGGCACCCAGGTGGTGGAATGAACTTCCACTAGCTGTTGAAACAGCCGACTCCCTCACAGTCATCAAATGCAAACTGAAGACGTATCTGTTTGTACAGCATTTAAGTGCGCACTAATCTAAGTACTTATTCAAATGCATTGTGTTACACTTATGCTATGCGTAACTTTGTATCTTTCTTTCTAGGTATCAGCACTGGATCTTGGTTCTGGCAGCGTCTGAGCTCAAGGATAGTTGGGACTATTTGTACTATCTAGGATTCATTCTCTGAGTGGACAACTAAGCACTCGCTGCAGCTCGCTGTTGTTGGAACAAAACCTCTTATCTTCATTTTTATGATTTTTGAGTTTTTGTCATAATTTGAAAATGCCTGTTGACCTTTACATTGTGTGTAATGTTCATAATGAATGGACCAAAAGAAACGGCCCAAAATGACTTGTAAAAAATTCTGGTTCCCTTGATTTACATTAAAAGTAACGTAGTAAAGTCTCCTGTAAAGTTACCATTTTGGAGATAAACAGCAAGCTGCTAAATGCTGTAAACATAAATGTTGCCACACTCAAAAGCAAAGACATTACTTTCACCAGAAATGCTCGAGCCTTGTGCCATTCAGACATGCAGCCCTTGAACAGTATTTCACTGTGTTGCACGCATTCATATATAACAAAATTCTGGTAAACAGGAGGAGATGTCCAGCAGCCAACAGCTCCTTCATTTCAGTATCATGCACAAAAATACCATGCATTTCCTCTGTTAAAAGCTGAACAAGACCAAAAAAGAACAAACACTCTGCTTTTCAGGCCTTCCTGCATTGTGTATTCACGGAAACAGCCATGTGTGCATGCAGGTTTTTTTTTTTTTTGGTTATTTTCTTTCTAGAAGACTCTACAGTCTTTTTCACTCACAAAACTAAACTAGCAAAACAGTGTTAACAAAACATTCAGCTGTTCCAGCTCCACAAACAGCCCTGTGCTTTAACACAAACCTGAATTAACCCGACAAAATACTTTCCAAACCCAGGAAACACATCATCACATCATCTGAAACTGTGATGTGAATATAAAAAAATTCAGAAAAGCACTGAATAAAACCTGACAGGACAGCACAGGCTACTGTGGAATGACAACAATGTCACTATCCATTTTCTAAGCCACTTCTCCATCAGGGTCCTGGGGGGGTGCTGGAGACAATCCCAGCAGTCTTCGGGCGGAAGGCAGGATACACCCTGGATGGGTCACCAGTCCATCGCAGGGCAGACAGACAGACTCACACCTAGGGTCAATTTAGCATGTCCAATTGACCTGACTGCATGTTTTTGGACTGTGGGAGGAAACCCACACAGACACGGGGAGAACATGCAAACTCCGCCCGGCCAGGGAATCGAACCCAGGCCCTCCTTGCTGTGAGGCGACAGCGCTACCCACCACGTCACCGTGCCACCCACAATGTCACTAGTGTGGGTAAATAAAAATAGACAATGTTAAAAAAAATAACATGATATAAAAGAATAATTAAAGGCTGGATTCATGAGTGTCTTAAGAAAAAAAATCTTCAATGTGTGTTTCTTCTGAACTTCATTCTTAAGGAAAAAAGTTATAAGAAATTCTTGAAATTCAAGGTGAGCATCTAATTTTATCATGGATGCTGCTTCTGCTGCTCCTGCCCATCCTCGTCCGTCCCCCCACAATTATCACGTTTACCAATGAGGATTTTATTTTCTGTTGGCTGTTTCTTCCTCCATCGACTCTAATTGTTGATTCATAATTTTTATTGCTATGTTTGATGTTTTTTTTTTCAATTCTGCTGTCCTCTGAGTGGGAGAAACTAAATAACCAAATTTGGATTCAAAATGTATCGCATGTCATTTATTTCACAGGGTAAAATGCAGCATAGCACACATAAGAAAACAATAAAGATTTTCTCGCAAATAATTAAGATCATCTTAAGAGAATATTTCAGAACTTCTGAGAATTGCATTCAAATACATTCTCATGAACTTGCAGGGTTTGTCTTACGAACCTTCGCAAATTTGTCTTAAGGAAGCTGTTCTTAAGTCCAAAATTCCAAAATGCTTTCACAGATTCTTCTTTGAACACTCCAACTTTTTATTAGTCTAGATGAACTGTGCAGTGCTCTTTTCTTATGCTGTGCATATCTGATCTATATCTGTATAATATGATATATTATCCTTCTCTGAAAAGCACTGTCTTGAATTGATTCAATGTTTCTGTCCTGGTTTCTCCTGAGAGTGGGCCTCTCCCAGTAATGTGTTGGCGTGTTTGCTCACGAACCCCCTTGTAAGGTCTTGTGCAGGTAAAATGCCGTATCAACTGTACTGGGACTTTGACTGTGGCTTGCACTTATACTTAAGCCCTTCTTGTTTAACCACAGTTAAATTCACAGGTAGAAGTGTGTGTGTTAAAGAAAGCTGAAATGATGTACATGCTGTTTCGCTTCACTCACACACGTCCGCCGGAGGTGAAGGTGACTTCGTGCAGCAGCGGATGATGTTCGCTTCTATTTTTCCATAATGCTGTGGGCTGACCTGCTGCCCCCCTCGTCATTATGATCACTGAATCACCTGCAGACACATGCAGGCACAGGCTTTCTCCCCCCACGTGTCTCCAGTCATTGCTCTCTATAGCCTTACCATTAACTTCTCTCCCTCTCTCTCTCTCTCTCTCTCTCTCTCTCTCTCTCTCTCTCTCTCGCTCGATCACTCGCTCTCTCTTTCTCGCTCTCTCTCTGTTGCTCTCTCACCTCCTTATTCAGTTCTTTTCTATCTTTATTTGAGAATTCTCATTTGCTCTTCCATTACACTGTCCAGTCTTACTTCCTCTATTTTCTTCTGACCATCCTGCCATCTCTACCTCTCCTGTCCATCAGCCCTTGTTCCTCACACTCAGGCAGAGTGAATGAGATAGACCTGGCCTAACCTATGAGTGAAACTCTCAGTCTGCTACTGTCCTCTAATGTGGTACAAAGTGTCCAGTCTTAGGGAGCAGCTGACGATGAGGTCAGAGCGATCGGATGGCAGGAGATCACATTACTCTGTCGTCTGAAACACACACAGTGTGTAGCTGTTATAATGGTAGTTTTCTGTTTATAATTTTTTCTTCGTGGTGTGTAAGCCTTCCTCAGACTCTAACATGGAACAAACTGCTGTGCCTCATTAAGAGCACTTCTGAACTTATGGCCTCTCACTCTTTCTTAATGCCTCTTACTGCCTCTAGTTTCTTGCTGCCTGCACTGATTTTTACTGCCTTTAACTTCTTCTATCTTCCGCTCACTGCATATCTGATTGCTTCTCTGTTTCTTGCAGCCTCTAATTAACTTGCATTGCCTCCATTGTTTTACTGCCTCTAATTACCTCTTGCTGACCCCTCTGTATCTGACAACACACTGTTTATTAACTCTAATTTACTCTCACTGTCCCTGCCTCTAACTTCTTCTAATCTCCTTTTACTGTATTGCGACTGCCTCTCTGTTTTTTTGTTGCCTCTAATTAGCTCTCACTGCCTTTTCTGTTTTACTGCCTCTAACTTCTTCTAACTGCCTCCCTCTGTAACAGAGAGCACACTGTTTCTTACTGACTCTAATTTCTTACACTGCCTCCACTGAGTTCTACCACCTCTAACATCTTCTAACTTCCTCTCACTACCTCTCACTGTATCTGTGTGGCTCTGTTTATTGTTGCCTTTGATTAGCTCTCACTGCCTCCAACTTCTTCTAACTTCCTCTCTCTGTATCTTACTGTATCTGACTGCCTGTCACTGTCACTAACTATCTTTAATTAGCTTTCACTGACTCCATTGAGTTTCCTGTCTCCAACTTCTTCTAACTTCCTTAAATTGTATCTGATTGCCCCTCCGTTTCTTACTGCCTCTAATTAACTCTAACTACCTCTACTATTTTACTGCCTCTTACTTCCTCTGAACGCCTCCTTCTGCATCTGATAGCATAGTTTCTTACTGACTCTGATTTCCTCTCACTGCCTCCATTGTGTTTTACTGCTTCTAACTTCCTCTCTCTGTCACTAACCACCCCTTACTGTGTCTGTCTGTCTCTCTGCTGTGTTTTACTGCCTCTGACTCTATTGTAATACCAAATGCTGCCTCTAACTTCCTTTCATTGCCTTTTACTTTGCATCACTGTCTCTATCTTCCACTCACTGCTGACTCTTACTGCCTCTCAATACCTGTTATTGTCTCTACTTTCATGTAACTTCCTCTTACTGCCTGTAATTGTAAACCTACCACCTCTGAATGTGTTTTACTGTGTCTAAATGCC
This sequence comes from Pygocentrus nattereri, assembly GCF_015220715.1. Lineage (NCBI taxonomy): Eukaryota > Metazoa > Chordata > Actinopteri > Characiformes > Serrasalmidae > Pygocentrus > Pygocentrus nattereri. Next base: position 25,801,927 of record NC_051214.1, read on the forward strand.
TCTTACTGCCTCTCTCAGCCTGTAAAAGTATGTTCCTGCCTCTAACATCCTCTCACTGCCTCTAACTTTACCTATCTTTCTCTCACTGCCAGTAACTGTAAACATTTCTCCTAAAGCTGTATCTTATTGTCCCAAATTGCCTCTTGCTGTCAGTTATTGCCTCTTTTATTGACTCTAACAGTATCTTCTCTCAACTCTCACTGCCTCTCAGTGCTTCTTACTTCTTCCTTCATGTTCCTCCCTGTGTCGGCCTCTAGCTGCTTTTTACTGCCGCTTCCTGGAAAACCTAAAAAGTCTTCAAGTAACCTGAAACTTCTTAAACACTTTCTTGTCCCTACTCTTCCTCTCTTGCTCTCTCTCTCTCTCTGGGGTGGATATAAAAGGTCAAGGAATATTCTGCTCCATGCTGCATACATATTTCATGGCTACAGTGCTAATGTCACTGCGGGTATGAATATGCAGGAGGAAGACCACAGGAGGAAGGTCATCAAGCTGTCAGCGCAAAAAATCCTCTGTGCTCTTCAGCCCTGTCTCTCTCAAATAATGCTAGAAAATACTCCTCTGTGTGTGTGTGTGTGTGTGTGTGTGCTGTTTAAGAATTTCATTAGGGTGATGTGGAGAGCACACTGTTCTGATACTAAGGAAACTCAGTCACTCTGCTTGAGTTGGTAAATGGGCCTTGCATGAAACATTTAAACACAATTAACACAGTCAACTTGTGCCAAAAGGCTTTCAGCCAGAAATCTAGAACATGAAGTACAAGTTCCTCCCGCACTTAGCACTGCAATGTCTGGCATGCAACAAGTACAGACCCATATGCAGCAAACTGGTTTAGTCTATCATGCTCCATTATTTCTCTCAAAACATAAACACACACATACAGTACTATGCTAAAGTCTTAGGCACAAAAGACACATTTTCAAAATCTATTTATTTGTGTAGTTTGTGTTTATTTGCTGAGAAAAGTGTTAATATTTGAATAAACTAAATTTATAGAATAATAATTAAGAATGATATATACACACTGCTAAAAAATATAAAGGGAACACTTAAACAACACAATATAACTCCAAGTAAATCAAACTTTGTGAAATCAAACTGTCCACTTAGGAAGCAACACTGATTGACAATCAATTTCACAGCTGTTGTGCAAATGGAATAGACAACAGGTGGAAATTATTGGCAATTAGCAAGACAGGAGGAGGAACAGGAGGAGCACTGCCAGAGCCTGCAAAATGACCTCCAGCAGGCCACAAATATGCATGTGTCTGCACAAACCGACGTCCACAGATGGGGGTTGTGCTCACAGCCCAACACCGTGCAGGACGCTTGGCATTTGCCAGAGAACACCAGGATTGGCAAATTCGCCACTGGCGCCCTGTGCTCTTCACAGATGAAAGCAGGTTCACACTGAGCACATGTGACAGACGTGACAGAGTCTGGAGACGCCGTGGAGAGCGATCTGCTGCCTGCAACATCCTTCAGCCCTACATGTGCTCACCAGAGGTAGGCACCTCACCTCGTCAGGGTCGCGGGGGGATGCTGGAGCCTATCTCAGCAGTCTTCGGGCGAAAGGCAGGATACACCCTGGACAGGTCACCAGTCCATCGCAGGGCAGACAGACAGACACAGACAGTCACTCACACACTCACACCTAGGGGTAATTTAGCATGTCCAATTGGCCTGACTGCATGTCTTTGGACTGTGGGAGGAAACCGGAGAACCCGGAGGAAACCCACGCAGACACGGATATATATATATATATATATATTACTCATTTTATGGATGTTACTGTGTTTGTTGAACCATTTTCAAACCTCTCCTCGAGGAAGCCCAGTATTATATGTAGTTAAAAAGCAACTCCTCGTTTGACCAATCAGTGCTTCATTAAAACTGTGCTCATGATGTCACTGATGATATTAACAAGTCTCTGTGGCGGCTGTGAAGGCATCAAGGAAAAATATGGACCCAAGAGATTCTTGTTACTTTTTATAGTTTTTATGTTTATTTGAATTATGAATATGACTTTATTCTAATGTATATTGTGATAAACTCACTGCTGAGGTAAATTGTTTAAAAATTTGCTCAGATGTCTAAAACTTTCACACAGTACTGTATATTTGTTTTCACACACTGCCAGGACATGGGATTATGTCTCATAGTGCTGTTTTTCGAACAAAACCTCGTAACTCCAAACTGGTAGCTTTACAGGAGAAGGAAAAAAAACAACTGTACTTCTAATGTAAGTCAGTGGAACCAGATTTTTTCCAAGTCATCTTGGTCTCTTTCTTTTGATCCATTCATCATGAAATTTACATACAATGTAAAAGGCAACCAGTATTTTCAAATTATGTCAAAAACTGAAAAATGGCAAAAATGGAGATACGAGGTTTTGTTCCAACAGCAACGATATGTATTACATATGCACAAGATGTCCAGAGGTGTCCAGACACCCCTATAATTATTGAATTCAGTTATTTTAAGATGCATTCATTGCTGATAAAGTTCAGTTGTGCACATACAGCTTGTATAATCTCCACAGAAAAGTATTCCCAATAGAATGGGATGTTCTGGAGAAGCTACACATGAGCCTGACTTTACCACGCCCTGTGGAGCAGGGGAACTGTGTTGGAGTGATAAAGCCCCATCCAATATTTTTAGGATGAGTTGGAGGGGTGTTTGTGATCCAGAACTAATTATCCAACATTAGTACCTCATCATCATCACCATCATTTTTATTTATACAGCTCCTTGCCCATGCTGAAGGACACTTTTCAGTCAAAGAACATGAAGACTTTAAATAAAGAATATGCAATTCATAACAAAAGGGCAATACAGGTATAACATTCAAGTACAAGAGCAACACAAATAACATGTTTGATTTCACCTTTTTTTTTACTGGAAAAGAGCATCACAAAGCCATAAATTTGTACTGTAAAGTTAACAGAAAATTCTGTTAAGTAACAGGACATAATTTGTGTAAATACAAGACAATTTGTTCACTCGATACACATTACATTCGATACTACAATTTTATCTAAAAAATGTATGTTTCCTTCAAATTAAAGGAAAAAAAAACTTCTCTATCCTCCACCAGAACCAATATATTGCTAATAAGGTTATCACCTTGATTTAGAGCAAAGCCATGCACGGTTGCCTAGTGAGAGCCTAGATAGTGACTTCCAAGCTTAAAGTCACACTTGTATTTCTTGTATCCCTGCAGGACAAACCTGCTGTTAAATTTGAACACAAAACAGCATCATGGTAAAAAAATTTTTTTTTGATTTTTGACTTTGATTAAGGTAGTAAATGTTGCTCTAAAAAGAGTCTAAAAAATTACAGTTAGCTTTATGCTAGCTTGTTCGCCAACTTAACAGCTACTGCAATTATTCTAACCTCAGCTAATGTTCAATACTGTTCCATACGTCTAAATCAATACCTATTCTTATCCTATATATTTGCAATGTTAGTACTTTGAAATTTGAATGGTGAACAAGTAATTAGGTCCTCTCTTTCATGATGAAGGTGCACGTTTCTTCTCTAATCTCATTAGCTGATGTAGTCTCGGCTGCAGCTATAAGCAGTGGGGAGACAAGTAAACTACCCAGCATGCAGCACATGGTTGGAAATAGAGAAAAAGTACAACAAAATGCAGAAATGGAAAAATTCTATATACATTACACAGAGGAATGACCCACCCTGACGTGAAGAGCTGGTGGGCTTCGAGAGAATGCTTTGAGAGACTCTCCAGAATAGGGACAGGGGTTGTGTATGAGATAAATCTAAATGTCAGGACTAAACAAATTGGATAGCTTTTCCACCAGTTTAAGCAGGAGCAGAAGTTCAGGGGAAACTGTATAAGGGTCGCAGTCTATTTTATTGACTTTTTCGAAGAAAGATTTTTTTCTCTTCCAAAGTACTATGAATAATTTTAGCCATCTTTTACCACTAGTTACATTCATGCAGAGCAGCAAAGCTAGAAATTTGGTCCCAAATATGGCAGCCTCAACTGAAAAATCATGTGACTGAAACCCTAGGATATATAGTTCTTGCGATTGATAAGTGAATGTAAATGGTGATGTCTTTTTTCCATCAGTTTAAGATGCCAGGGTCTGTAGGGAGTCTACTTGAAGGAGCCAGTCAGCATCTATCAGCAGATCCTGTGCAGTTTGAACTGAATTGCAACTAAGTGAAACCTATTTGGTTTTGTTTCCCCACCCGTATCAGCACTCTCTTTGCATAGAAACTGCAATAAGGTGGACAGTTCTTAGTTTATTACTGAAAGGTTACACACGCATACTCATTTACATTTATGGCATTTGGCTGACGCTCTTATCCAGAGCGACTTACAATTTAATCATTTTACACAGGGAGGCCAAGGCGGTGTTAGGAGTCTTGCCCAAGGACTCTTATTGGTATAGTGTAAGGTGTTTGCCCAGGTGGGGATTGAACCCCAGTCTACAGCGTAGAAGGCAGAGGTGTTAACCACTACACTATCCAACTCATAAAAGCAAACACTGTTTAGAACAGTCCTCATGCCCTCACACACTAATGCACAAGGTGTGCTGAAGAAAGTGGGATAACAACTCAGGACAACATAACACATTCCTCTCTTCACAAAAAATATAGAAATAAATAAAATAACAAACTCATGACGTCCCTATATCTGCATTCCCAAAATGCACACCCACTCAAACACACACACACACACACACACACACACACACACACACAAAACACCGTGGGGCATGAAATTTCACTGAATGTCACAACAACCTGCCATCAGCTCTTAGATAACACAGAACCAATCACAGACACACTCCACTCTACTTGCCCACACTGCTCCTCAGCACTCTCCAACATTCAGCCTTCAGCAGTCACTACTTACAAATGCATTTTGTAACATATAAGCTGTTTGTATGTTGAGAGTCAGCAGAGTCTCCATCAGGGGTCGGCAACCTAATTGTTAAGAAGAGCTAGTTTCAACAAAAATCTAACCACTTTTTTATGTTCATTTTAGTGAAGTAACATTTTACCATCTTGGCCGTAAACATGTCTCAGTATGTTATAATGTTCTAGTATAGGCTAAAAATATAATATGAACAAAAACGCAGACTTATTTTGCTCTGCTTTAAGCTTTAGCTTAGCTATAGCTACTTTTCTCGCATCTCTGGCAGGAAACTTTTCCGCCCAAGTAGAACAGTTTCTTGTAAAATGTCTCTCAACATTTGATTTTTTTTACAATGCTGAAGTCGCTTCTACAACTCCAAATTATCAACGTTAGTCTTGAATCTTTCTCTTTGCCTTTTTGTTAGCTACTAGCTAGGCAACATTGTTGTCTGTGTTGCTATGGTGACCAACAGTCTGTGCGCCATCCTTCAGGGTTAAAGGGTGAATTAGTAGTTATAGGCTACATTAACTCCAGTAAAAGACAGTAAAATAGCTGCATGCCACCCATTGGTCTACACTGTCTGGCCACTTTATTAAGTACACCTCCTTGTTTATATCAGTTCCGTCATGTGCAGTTGGTAGTTTCAAATTCCAGTAGAACTGCTGCGTTTGATCCTTGTACCCTCGCAACACAAACTAACACACAACCACCACTGCAGAGCTAAGAATGAGCCACCAGCCAAATAATACCTGCTTTGTGGTGGTCCTGTGACGATCCTGACCAATGAAAAAAGTAAAGAGTAAAAGGGGGCTACCAATGTATACAGAGAAATAGATGGACTGCACTCTGTAACTGTAGAAATACAAAGTGGACAAAGTTGAACTGATAAAATGGACAATGAGTGTAGAGATAAGAAGACTTAATGAAGCGCATATTGATGGCAGTGTTGTATATTACGGATCTTACTGGTTATTAGAAGACTATGATGATTATCTATTAGTTTATGGAGTTGTAAAAGTACTTTTATGAAGAACTTTCATAACACACTCATAGTGACCTGCATATCTCTCTCTCTCTTTCTCTCTCTCTCTCTCTCTCTCTATCTCTCTCTCTCTCCATTACATTTGCTCTTATTGCCATCCAACCACTTTAATACAAACTTATTTGATTTCTTCATGAGAGAAAGAGGTAAATGATGTATTCTAAATGTGTGTGTGTGTGTGTATAGGCATACAAATCAGAGGTGCAGTCTTATTCAAAGCACAAGGCTTTCATCCCCCAGATTGGTGCGTGGGCTTCAATCACTCAAGCACACACACACACACACACACACACACACACACACACACACACACACACACACACACACACACACACACACGTATTTCTTAAAGCAGAGAGGAATCTATTCATTAGTCTTGTCAGAGAGCCTGTAATGGAGGGGTGAATAACCCTGCCACACACACACACACACACACACACACACACACACACACACACACACAGCTTCCTTCAACAATACATTTCACCTTATTACAAAAGCCCATCTCTCTCTCTCTTTCTCTCGCTTTCACTGTTTTTCTTTTTGTCTGTCTGTCTTTCCCTCATCCTCTCTGCCTCTAAAATAGATCATTTTCCATTCATGTCTTTTATGTGTATTTTGAAAATGTCTTTTAAAACCTGTATTAAATAGGCAGAAATCTGAATAAGGTGAAAAAGTTTGTTTTTCATTGAACGAGAAATGGAAAAAAATTGGGATAAAAACATCTTTCAAATAGGTAATTGTCAATGCTACAGGTGGGCTGACTTGCCTGGTGGTTCGGTGGGTGATGGTGAAGTGGGACAGCAACTTCAGCCCTTAGTAAATGGGCCACAAATCTCTCCAAACTGTTAGGTCTATAGCGACGGATGACAGATGGCTGTAAAAATTGCTCTAGCGAGTGCAAATAAAGGTTTGAATTCTTCCACACAGTGAGCAACACTTATCTTTAGAAATTCGAGCTTAACAGTAGTTGATGGAAACACTGATTGATTTGTATTTTCTTTTATTGCCTTTTCAGAAATTTACCTCACATTTGCACCACATTTGAATGGAAACCCTGCTTATATATCTGAGTTTGTCTCCCCATTCTTTCTCTTTGTCTTTCCCTCTCTCTCTCTCTCTCTCTCTCTCTCTCTCATTCTCTCTGTCTCATTCTTATTTTGTCTCATCCTCTTTGTCTCTCCCTCTCTCTCGTTCACTGTCTTTCTCTTATTCTCTCTCATTCTTTGTCTCTCCCTCTCTCTCTCATTCTCTCTGTCTCACATTCTCTCTCTTTCTAGCTTAGAAGAGAAGTAAAAAGCCATTAATTCACATCAAAAGCGGGAAGTTTAAGGAAGGAGCAAGAACGAAATCGGTGTCACTGAGTCACTCACTCAAGACTTTAACTAAACACTTCACCTGCCTGGTTTATAAAGTGATTTTCCTAAAGTTAGCCAGGACCATAAGTCACTCCTTTGAAAATCCAAATAATGGGTGTGATCACACTAGAAGCCAGGAGAAAACACTTAGAACTAAAAGAGGCCAAACAAGTTCTTCTGTTTTACTGAAAAAGCAATAAAACTTACTTGAAACTTCTACCAGATGAGTCACTGCCTTATCTTACACAAATGGTGCCATGCTGTATAATGACCACTTTAACTCTGCCTTTTAAAAATGGCCATTTTTACTTCTGTCTTTTGGCCTAATAGGAACAGAGAGATACTTGTGATGTGATGATGAATTCATTCTGGTATTGTTGAGATATAAAGTGCCCTCCCTATCTTCAGAGTCTAGACAGTGTTACTGATACGGACAGAAGAACATTGTCTTTGTGTCTGAACAAGATAGAGACCAAAGTCTATGGCACAGAACGGAAGAGAGGAAATAAAGAGATTGATTCTCATTTTCGCTTAAGATTTCATGTGGAAGGATAATGATAATTAATTCAATAACATTTTAAAGAGTAGGAGGAGAGAATGAAAGAATAAGATTTTGTATTTCAGCTGAGAAAAGTTTACCTTTTCAGAAAAGTAAGGCCAAGTGCTTTTTTATCAGCTGACCAATCAGGTCACAGCTCAGTTGGCTAGTGAAAACAAAAGATTTTCGGCCTCCAGAAACATGAGAAACAGTCATAATTAGGCTAAATGTTGAGACATTTATTTAGCTAGTTAGCTGGTACAGTCAATCAGAACACATTGTTAGGGTTGTTGCAAAGTATATACAGCATGAGCTTTTTTCAGATCAGCATTTGTTTGCTTTTTTCAGACTGCACTGTCTCTCTACAAAATGCTTGTGATGGCAATTTTTAACACAAGTTCATCAAGTGAGGCAACTTGAGTATTTCAGAAACTGCTGATCATATGGGAGGCCCTTAGACTTTGCACAAAAAAGCGCAAAAAATAAACATCCAGCGAGAGTCATTTCTGTGATCAGAAAAGCCTTGTTGATGAGAGAGGTCAGACGAGAATAGCCAGACTTGTTTTAGCTGACAGGAAGACTACAGCAACTCAAAAAACACTATTTACAACAGTGGTGATCAGGAAAGCATATCTGAATGCACAACACATCAAACCTTGAGGTGGATGGGCTACAACAGCAAACAAAATCACATTAGGTTCCACTGCTGTTAACTAAAAACAGAAATCTGAGGCTAAAGTGAACAATTGGGCAAATGAAGATTAGAAAAACGTTGTTTAGTCTGATGAGTCTTGCACGGTCAGAATTTGGTGTAAACAGAATTATTTTTTTTTCTTTCTTTTCTCTGCCGAGCCGATCAGCTGCCCATCCTGTGCGTCTGATGCTGTTGCCTCTTCTGCCTTGATTGGTGCCGCTGCTCACCAGCCTTCTGGACCGGTTTGACCACCACTGAGCTTCTTGCTTTACAGCGATGTGCAATCCTCACCCTCAGATTCCCACACCCTTCTTTTCCCACTTTACTATAATACTTCACACTAATAATGTTTGCTATCCGGTGTCGACCAGAGGAGTCTTGGTTCCTCTCAAGGTTTCTTCCTCTTTTAGGGAGTTTTTCCTTGCCACCATCGCCGCTGGCTTGCTCATGGGGGCTCGGACCCGGATTTTCTTTCTTCTTTTCTCTTCTCTCTGTAATACTGATTGTTTTGTAAAGCTGCTTTGTGACAACACCTGTTGTAAAAAGCGCTATATAAATAAATTTTGCTTGCTTGCTTCATTGCCATGGATCCAGCCTGACACAGAGCCTGGTTCCAACCACCATCTGCCACACCTGTTCCAGCTAATTAACACTTTCTCAAGTCCCTGCTTGGCTGGATCAGATGTATTAGAGTTAAGTAAGGAGCGATGCAGCTTTTTGGATACAGGTTGGGACTGAACTCTACAGGAAAGAAGTGCTCCAGGCTCAGGTTTGGAGAACCCTGCTGTAAACTACACTACCGGCTACTTTAATTACTATGAACCACTGAGCTATAAGTATTTTTAAACTTCACAAAATGTCTAACGGTTAATGTTTATCTTACTGTGGACATTTTGTTGGATGTTGATCAAAATTTGCAATATGGTGCTTCTTAAATCGATTATTAGCAGTACTGCTGCTGCCTAAGAACGGTAAAGCACCATGGAACCCAAGCCAACTCACAAGCTGTATTCCCAGGGGAAAGCTGAGTTGGATCCTGCTGAAAAGGAAGTTAAAGAATGTCCGTATAAAACACAACTTTTACAAATACCAAGCTAGAGGTCACTTGTACACCATCCAAATGTTTGTAGATGACTGTTTATCCAAAGTTTCTTTTGAAATTAAGGGTATTAATATGAAGTTCATTCCTCAGTAACCCTAAGTCCTTATACTACATGTTGGAACATAGCTGTGATAATTTAATTGCATTCAGCCACAAGAGCATTAGTGAGGTCAGGTCCTGATGTTGGATCATTAGTTCTGGATCTCCTACTCCAACTTATACCAATGGTACATGATGGAGATTCATCATGCCAGAGAATGTAGTTCCATTGCTCCACAGCCCAATGTGGTGGGGCTTTATATTCCTCTAGCCAACCCTTGTTATTGGGCATGGTGTCCTTAGGCTTTGCGACTCCTCCACAGCATCTCATTCCATTAGCAATGCTTTTCTATGGAGACTATACAAGCTGTGTGATTGCAGTTGAACACCTGTGTCAGTAGTAGGTGCACCATAATGTACTAAAGCTGAATTCAGTAAACCAGAGGGGTGTCGAAATGTTTTTAGACACATTTTCCAATGCACATTTGTATGTGTAAATGTGACAGATATGCCTGTGACTTATTCGCATGCAGGACATGGCAGTAAATAGTGTGAATGTAGTCCACTGTCACAATTCACAATAGTTCCACCCAGTCACTCCCAGACTGGGCTGTAGCCACCCATCTATCACTGTGATGTATTCAGCCATTAGGACATAACAGCCAGTGTAAAAAAAGACAAATCAGTGAAACAGACAGAGATACAGGACAGGAATGAAAGACCATGCGAAGATGAATGGAGAGAAAGACAAAGAAAGAGAGAGAGAGAAGGAAAGAAGAAAAGTATGGATGAAGAAATAAGAATGTGAGAATGGTTTTATTTGTTTGTGTGCATGTGTGTGTGTGTGTGTGTGTGTGTGTGTGTTTGAGTTTGTCTTGGGCTCAGACTCAGTCGAGTGTTTCAGTGGCGGCAGGTAGAATTACAGCACTGTACCGAACAAATGAAGATGAATGAACTTAATCTAACCCTGCCACAACAACTACAGAACACACACAGACACGGCCTCACACACGCTCACGTATATGCACACAAACTGATCCTGACACACCAGCACTCCACACTCAGTTCCCACAGTGCACCCAGCAGATTAGTGGTGCAGCAGAGCCATGCAGATGATGTTAAGGTTCAAAAGTAATACTTAGAAAAATAATTTATACAATTTTCTCCTCATCATTAAATGTAATTGATGAAGTGTGTTATGATTTAGTCATGCAGGTTGCACAGTGCTAATGAAAGGAACATCAATATGCTTGTATTACTTGTTATATTAGCCTCAGTGGCAAACTTGCCTTGGTTGATCAACTGTTTTTGGGTGAAGGGGAAAAGTATATCTATGATTTTTCACCAAACTACTCCTTTAAGGGCAGCTCACTCTGAAGCATTTTCATGGTTGTGAGACATATAATAGTGGCAATGGCTGAGACTCAAATAAGAGTCAACACTGCAGCATGTATTTCCCTGTACGTATGCCACGTTCAACTTATCAGAATGAAGCAGCACAAATCAGATTTTTGCCCTAATGTAACTCAGATCCAATGTTTTCAGGGCTGTGTGGACATGCAAATCCGATCTTTTCCAATCCGACCTGAGCCACTTTCATTATGGGAGGCAAATTCCTGCCAAAATGGAAATGAAAATGAAAACAATAAAATGTAAATGAAAACCTCCCTTTGCCATTTCTTTTTCCAAACCATCTGTGCAAATATCCTGCCAATATTGAAAATGAAATGAAATTCATTTCATTTGCAATTTCATTTTCCACATGAGCACGAGCTGTTTGTGACAAAAATAAAAATAAATTGAAACAGCATTTTTGTAATTTCATTTTAGTTGTTACTCTGGTATTTCATGGCCAAATCGAAAAAATAAAAAAGCTAACAGACAAAAGAAAACACAAAATTCACTTGGGCTTTTCTTCATGAAAAGCAGAATATGTGTCAAAACTAAAAACAAAATGCAAAGTTTACTTTCTTATTTCTTTTTCATAGCAATCGTCTGCAAATCTGACAAAATTAAAATTAGGACATCCACCCAAAAACAATTGATCAACATTTTACCATGCAACCTTAATGTAACACTCAGATCAGAATGCATGTGCTTTTTTTCCCACTGCGCCATGGTAGCAGCACCAGACAGAAGTTAAAGCCTGTAAACACTTTAACTTGGTAATGTGAACACAGCCTTATTGTGTTCTGGTCTTGGCCTTGTTTTGGACTCAAATCTAATGGTGTTCACTACAATGCTACAAAATATACATGCAGAACGCACCTGATTTGTGCCTAAAATTGTACAAAAGGCTTAGAACATCAGGCTCAGAATGTGTCCATGAATGTTTAGAGAATTGCACATGCATTTATGGGCTAAACAG
>NC_051214.1:25816458-25823958 GCF_015220715.1 Pygocentrus nattereri
TGGACAGGGCTGCCCACTGCTCCGAGCGTGTGTGTGTGTGTTCACTAGCATGCATGTATGTGGGTGTTTCACTGCGCGGATGGGTTAAATGCAAAGGTCTAATTTCACAGTGTGCAAACACAGTGACAAATGGTTGTAAATTCTATTCTCTACTGAAGGTAAAATCACTCTCCCCTACAGACCTCATCTCCATCATAGTTCTACTCTGCTGCTTGTGTTTTGCTCAGGTAAAGTACAATTTTGGTTCAGTTGAGCAAAGATAGACAATCGATCTGACTTTTTTGGTATACTTCAGAAGTGAGAGCAGCCATGAGGGCTTTTTCTAGTTTAAGACACTGAGGGTCTGGAATCGATCATCCTTTCTCTGGTATTTTGTTGTTCTTGTTGTTTTGTTTCTTACATTATGCATAGAGCAAAACTACTGTAGGGGTACAGACTAAAGGGAGAGGTTTGGTGGAGAGTAAAGTGTTTCTTGCCACAATGTCCTGTGGTTTATATGAAGCTCTTAACACCAGATGGGTTTGTGTGTAGGGGATTCTCCATGGTGCATTTCTTTCTTCCTCTATGCTTTTCTTCATTCAGCACTTCAGTCATGATATGGCTTGTTAAAGACCACTCAGCATTTTAACACTCCACACACCATACCAGATGTACCATATATACACTTTATACGAGGGCTGTCTAAATTGGGGCTTGAGGATAAGCGAAGAGAAAGAAAGAGTGAAGCCTAACTGCTGTAGGCTGTAAAGGCTTGTATAGATCTGTGAATGTGTTGCTTTTTCATGACTTCACAAAAGTATGAACTAAGGAGTGGACACTATGGCTTGGAGCTTCAGTGGTATTTCCATATAACACTGTACAACTCATTTATTCAAAAGCAAATTGAGAATGGGGTTTTCCACAACATCAGCACTTTAAGGTTTGTTTTTGAAGTGCTGATACCAGAACAAAGAAACATCCATGCACTGCAAAAACTGACATCTTAGCGAGTGTAAACATCTTAAATGTAGTCGATATATCTACTATTTCTCATTAAAAGACCGATATTATACGAAGATTATACGAAGATTATACGAAGAATATTATACGTTTATTAAACTTAGTTCTAGGCAATTCTACCTGTTTTATGTTACTTGTTTTAAGCATTAGTTTTTCGAATAAGCACAACAATCTTCATTATTTCTCAGAACAAGCTAATTAATCTGCCAATGGAATACGACACTAGATGAAATCACATAAAGCAAGCAAAATGTACAGAAAAAGGTGGAATAATCTTTTAATATTCTTAAAACAGAAATGTTTGATTGATTGACTACATGTAAAAAGTTTTCACCTGTTAAGATATTATTTTTTGCAGTGTGATATTGTAATGTATATGTTTCATAAGGAGATCAATGTAAAAGAGTGATTTGTCTTCGAAGTCAGATCACTTGCAGAGATACGCTCTTGTGCTGGCACATCCGAATACATCAAATCTTACAGATACAGTTGAGACACATTTGGTTTTGTTATGCAAAGAAGCAAAGAAAGAAAGAAGGGAAGGTGACTTTCTTTAAATTAGGTTCTGCCTGTCTGATTTCCATAGCCTGCAAGATCATAATCCTCTAGCTTTGAGATTTACATCTCACTGCCAAAGAGAGAGACACAGAGACATAGAGAGAGAGGGAGGGAGAGAGAGAGAGAGAGAGAGAGAGAGCACAGTCTCCCCAGGCAGAAAGTGAAGGAGAGAGGCTTAGCTGTGATGTGGAGGAGGCGGCTGGATGGAGTGAGGAATTGAGAAGGTGGGATTAGAGGACTGGTGGAAAATGAGACTGTTCCTCTAGAGAGAAAATGCCATGAGTGACGTCTGTCCCTTCACCCTCACGCACACACGCACACACTTCCTCTCCTTCACTCTGTTTCTCTCCCCATAGTGGCTCTCGTGAGGACAAGGCTATAGTTATGAATCATTAAGCAGAAGGAGGTCTGTCTAGATGCCGGCAAACTCATCGTGCATCAACAACTGAGCGCATTTTCATACAGAAAACAGCGCAGGGTTAAGCTTCAGGGGTGACGGCTAATGTGCAAAACGGATTGCGACGCGGGCCACGCCATTTAGGCAACCATTTATCGGAATGATTGGTTTTCTAAGCTGTGGTCCAAAATAAAAAGCAGCAGCAGTAGCTGTCTGCTCAGTACTGCGTCTCTGCTAAGCCCCTCGCTAACACGGCCTGACGAAATGTTAGTTTGAGAAAAAGCAAAACCTGCTAGCGGCTCACTGGGGAACTGGTTTCAATCATCCACTTTCAGTCTCTCTTTCTGTCACACACACACTCTCTCTCTCTCTCTCTCTCTCTCTCTCTCTCTCTCACACACACTCTCTCTCTCTCTCTCTCTCTCTCTCTCTCTCTCTCTCTCTCTCTCTCTCTCTCACACACACACACACACAAGCTGGGACTGCTCAGGTGTGTCTTTTCTGACAGCGCTCTACCGGTTACCTGCTGCTGGATGCCTGCCAGTGTTCCACAGAGAGTCATCCACTCCAGCGAGAGAGAGTGAGAGAGATGGAGGGAAAGAAAGTAGACCTCTTCTCAACAATGTCCTAACTTTACTTCTACAAAAAGTAACAAAAGACATCTAGAAACTAACTCTGGCAGCTGTCCGTTATGGCAGATGACTCCTACAGCTGACACTTAATGTATGTAAACTATAGCTAACACCCATTGTATGGACGCTACAACAGCTAACGACGAATGTAAGGAAACAATAGCTGCTACCATCTGCTGTGAGCTACAACAAGGAACACGTTATGTGGCAGCTATAGCAGCTAACATGCTGTATAGACCCAATAGTGACTAACGCCTGTGCCAACAATGGTAGATAATGTACTGTATGCGCGAGATAGCAGCTAACATCTACTGTAAGCTACAGCAGGTAGCATATTAAGCTACTAACACCTGTGCCAACTATGGTAGTTAACACCTCCTGCATGGAAATTACGACAGCTAACATCTGCTAGAGAGGTCATCAATCTTGTCCATGAAGGACCTGCATGGCTGGGGGATTCATTTCAACCAAGCAGGAGCATATAACGAATCAATTGTTAGAAGATTAAACTGTTACTGATTAACAAGAACAATCCATTGTGCTGCTTCTTTCTTGGAATGAAAACGTGCAGCCACACCAGCCCTGGATAAGATTGATGATCTACTACATGATACTACATGGCAACTATTGTTACTATGCTTGTAAAAGCCACAACTAGAGTAAGCATGCAACAGTGCGATTGTTGCAATGTTCTTGCCAACCTGTACCGGCAAATAGACTTTTTTCAAAAAGAAACAATCACAGACACACGGGAAAATGAAAAAGGGGGTCCAGGTCACAGAAATCTTACAATAATGCATATATGTTTATGCTTAACCCCTTAAAATCCCAGGCATATTACTTACTAATAGGCTTAATATTCTGTAACTACAGGGACTTCAGTGCAAATTGGCTGATCTATTTTTATAGAAGTGTGTAATAAAACTAACTACCCGTAGGCCCTGGCCATTTAACACATCTAAATAAGAATGCATGCGTGTTTGGTACGTGGTTCATTAGTTGTGGAACAATAATAGCACATGTCTGGGTTGATAGATCACGTTTTTACCATAACCAGCTGGTAAGCAGGCTGGTTCATCTCATTTATTTAATTTCTGAGTGTGAGCCTCCATGCTCCAGTTGAGTTTTACATATTGGAGAGCCAATGCACCATTAAGCACATAAAAAAGTGTGAGGTGGTAGCCCCTCCTCTTAGGTCAATCAGATTAAGTCTGATGATTTTTTTACTGATCCAGTCAAAAGAATCCAATATATAGCAACTTAGGAATTCTATAATACCTATTATAAAAGTATTCAAATATATATTTTTATCATTTTGTTGTGATTGCTTGCTGCAGAAGAGGGACGGACTATGGGCAGTTTTTAAGGTTTGATGGATATGAGATCATCACAACCTGCCACTGTATTCAAACCCACAATAAAACACTCTGGTACACTATAAGAAAAAAAAGGATATATACAGGTACTTTTTGTTCTTCGAGGTGCAAGAAATATTAATGCACCTTCAAAGAACAATAGTTCTATACGTTTCAAGCAGCATACAGGTAATATACACAGTGAAATCACGTGAAGTACTATGCATGATTTTTTTATGTGAATTGTTTGTAATTTACATGGAACAGAACATATCATAACATGCCATACTTCAATAAGAGACATCAACACAGATATGAAGAGTTTCATTCCAACATACTGTACATACATTTATGACAATTTTGGATATAGCTGTATATAACAGTTGATGTATAATGAAAAACAGTTTAAAAATTTGCATTTTTCTAATAAAGCTAGTCTTAATCATAACACATCACTTAATATTTCTTATAAGTGTGAAGCTCATTACCAACAAAGTAGATCATTAAAAAAATAGCCTCTAATGTTTGCAAAACCCTTAACATGCATGTAACCAACAGCAAACCAGTGATGCACACCCTGCTGTCTTTGTTCTGTCTTACTGAATTAACTTTTATGCAAAATAACTGAGCATCAACCAATCAAATTGTTGCTCAGTGGCACTGAGCCCACTTGAGTTACAGCTATAGTCAAGGTCCATGCACACATCTAATGGGAGATTATTAGAATGCTTGAGAAAATAGACATGAGTGGGTGATGACTATGTATGGTGGACATTTTGTTACCTAACTAAAAGCACTGAATATACAGCAGGGACACACATTTGAACCCTAAAGTTACAATTTAGTTTTTTTCTATGCATACACAATTCAGTGATGCACTGAATTGAACTGATTACAAGATACACATCATTTCTGAAAAGCAAATGTTGTATATGTAACATATTTTATTAATGCAGAAATGAAATACACTTTTATATCAAGTGCATTCAACACATCACTTTATTCAGTGTTGCCAGACATCCTGCAGTGTTGAAGATGTCTCATACTAAGACTACTACCATGTAGCAGTCATCTCACTGTAATATTATATCACTGCCCCGGAGTGTGGTGACCTCTGTCACAGGATGCGATTGCAGTGGTTTATTTGTATGGGCTGGACTCTGAGGCTAATCCCACATCTTTGGGTGGGCACTAATCCTATACACTCAGGCAGAGCGTCAATGATTGGAGTGAGAGCAACTGATAAAAGCTATGGCTGATGATGGATGGCTATTTTTATGGCAAGATTGTTACGTAATTAACAGCTGGTCGATAAGGCAATTGAATAGTGACGTCATCTCGGTCAAGCCGCCAACTAATGGCGGTGATGCCTGAGCGCCAAGAGAGGTATTACTGCCATGACTACTAATGTGATAGTGAGATATATGACTACATTTGTACCGTCCTGTCTAAATCACAAATGGATGGATACTGACTGAATTAATTAGAGGATCAGTTAATTGCCAGTTTGCTAGGAAACACTAATGACATTAATTAATGTAAATGAATGAAATGGTAAACAGTTGTATGGAAACATTTGAATAGCCCAGTCAAATGACATAGTTTGATTTCCTTACAGAAATAAGTTAACACATTTTTTTCAGGAAACAAATTTAAATATGGCTACAATATACAATATATACGTGCATGTTTACTTAATTTAAACAATCAACAAAACTGGGGGGGACCCAAAGCTTTGCACATGACGGTATATCCAGTAACCTAACCTTATTTTACTAACTATTTTTTTTCACCATTTGAAAATGCCACCTGCTTGTATAATCATTGTGTGTGAACATTGCATGGACCAATAGAAATGATCCCAAATGACCTTTAATAAAAGATCACTTTAACATACAATAAAGTAACTGGATTTTCTGTCTCTTATAAACTTATTGTTTCAGTTTCAGAGGTCAGTTCTACAGCTATATTAAAATAGATGCATGTAAGAAAACACTAAACCCATATGTCTTGCGTTTGCACTCATTCATTCACATGCGTCCACTTGTGTCCTTCGTGTCAAGGACGCACATCATCCATCTCCTAGCTGTACAGTGGCCGTACATTCATACTGCATGTGCTCCTTCGTCAGTGTGTTCTGCTTGAACAGGCAGAATTACCAATAACAATGGAACAACTAGAGAGCACCAATCAGTTATACTGAGCAAATCCAATTCATTCAGTCCTGTCATCCTCTCTGCCCCACTGATTAAAACCACCCCTCATTAGCCATACGCTAAAAGAACTTTTAATTAAAGATCACAGAGGAAAGGCCGCCTCGTCCAAACCCTGACTCTCGCTCCATCTCTCTCTCTCTCTTTCTGCTCTCTCTGAAACTGACACTAATATTAAGACAAGCAACAAAAAAGTGAAAGAAAGGGCAAGAGACAGAAAGACAGCGAGACAGAGAAATAGACAGTGGGAGAGAGACAATAACAGACAAGGAAATAGATTTAAAATCCAATTTCAATTTGGAGAGAGAGAGAGAGAGAGAGAGAGAGAGAGAGAGAGAGAGAGAGAGATGTTCTCTTGTGGAGTTACATTTGAAGTCCATTTCAGTTTGATAAGAGTGAGAATGAGAGAGAGAAAGTGAGAGTGGTAAATGAGAGAGTGGGTGAAAGAAAGAGAGAGAGAGAGAGAGAGAAGCAGAGAAAGAAAAATGTAAAAAAGCAGAGAGAGTAAAGGAGAGAAAGATAGAGGCAAAGACAGATAGAAGAAACAAAGAAAGAAATAGAAAGATAGAGAAAGATAGAGAGAGAGAGAGAGAGAGAGAGAGAGAGAGAGAGAGAGAAAGAGCGAGAGAGAGACACTCTGGAGTTATTCCCTGCTGCCGTGTGTTGAGAGGCTCAGTGGCAGCTGTCTGATGTTTTTGGTAAAAACCGCAGAAGTTTCTCTCCTTAATGATGGAGCCAGTCTGCTTTACCCACAAACGGAGATTCAAACGCTCCTCTCCTGGGGCTGAGACACCAGGGAGACACAGCAAGATAAGCAGAATAAAAAAAGAATTAAATAAATTAAACAAGAGAGGAAGAGGACTGAGAACATTATCTTTTCGCCAATCTGCAGAGCCGGATGTGATCATATAGCATGATTACATAAACCACTCTGATGTCATGAAGCCAAATAAGTTCATTTTTACAGCTTTGTAACATACACACTGTATTAGACTATTAGGTTTCTCAGACTTTTGTATTGTATATAATATAGAATACTGAATATTATAGTACGGGTTATATTGTGTGTTGTGTCAGTTGGATCAGGTGTCACCTTTTCATATTAGATTCCTGACTGAGAATAATGTGTGTGTGTGTGTGTGTGTGTGTATGTGTGTGTGTGTGTGTGTGTGTGTGTGTGTTCTCCAGAGTGTACTAAACTCATAAATTCAGACTGATTAACTCCACACATCATTAGGGACTCATTGCTGTGGCACAGCTTCACTCATTACAGCACACACACACAAACACACACACACACACACACACACACACACACACACACACACACACACACACACACACAC
>NC_051214.1:25828958-25913958 GCF_015220715.1 Pygocentrus nattereri
GCCTTCTCCAAATCCACAAAACACATGTAGATGGGGTTGGCAAACTCCCACGCCCCCTCAACAATCAGCGAGAGGGTGAAAAGCTGGTCCATTGTTCCACAGCCGGGATGGAATCTGCATTGTTCCACCTTAATCTGAGGTTCAACTATCGGTCGGAGGCACACACCCTCCAGTCCCCTTTTTTAAAAATGGGGACCACCACCCCAGTCTGCCAGTCCAAGGGAACTGTTCCTGAGGTTCATGCAATGTTGCAGAGGAGCGTCAGCCACGACAGCCCCACAATACCCAGAGCCTTAACCATCTCCAGACGAATCTCATCCACTCCCGGTGCCTTGCCACTGAAGAGCTTGCCAACGACCTCAGTGACCTCCACCAGGGAAATGAAGCTTGACATGCCAAAGGCCTCTGGCCCTGACTCTTGTGAGAGAGCCATGTCTCCCGGATTAAGGAGTTCTTCAGAGTGCTCCTTCCACTGACCGACAATATCCTCATTTGAAGTCAGAGTTTCTCCACCCTTGCAGAATACAGCTTGGGTGCAGCCACCCTGACCACTCCTGAGTCACTGGACAGTTGTCCAGAACCTCCTTGAAGCCGACCGAAAGTGTTTTTCTATGGTTTCGCCAAACTCCTCCCACGCCCTGGATTTTGCTTCTGCCACCGTTGTGGCTGTCACTTTTTTCGTCTGTCACTACCTCTCTGCTGAGTCGGGAGTCCTTCGGGCCATCCATTCCCTAATGGCCTCTTTCTTCATCTTGACGGGCTTCCTCATCACTGGTGTCCACCAGGGGGTTCTTGGGTTACCTCCCCGATAGGCAGCCACAAGTTTCTGGCCACAGCTATGCCTGGCAACTTCCACAATGGAGGTGCTAAACAGGGTCCATTCAGACTCCATGTCCCCTACCTCCTCCAAAAGCTCTCCCGGAGGTGGGAGTTGAAATCATTCCGAACAGGGCCCTCGGACAGTCATTCCCAGCACACCCTCACTGTTTGCTTGGGCCTACCGGGTCTGACCATCAGTTTTCCTTGCCATTTGATCCAACTCACCACCAGATGCTGTTCAGTTGACAGCTCAGCACTTTACCCGAGTGTCCAGAACATACGGTCCCAGGTCAGATGCAACAACAACAAAGTCAATCTCTGACCCAAGGAGCTCTGGTACCATGTACACTTATGAACATCCTTGTGTTCAAACTTCAATCCATACCTGGCACCGAAGTCCAATAACAACTCACCATTCGGGTTTAGATCGGGCAGGCCGTTCTTCCCAATCACACCTCTCCAGGTCTCCCAGTCATTGCCAACATGAGCATTGAAGTCCCCCAGTAAGACTATGGAGTCTGTAGGCGGGATCCTTTCCAGAACCCCGCACACTCACTCCAAGAAGGCCGAATACTCTGACCTGTTGTTTTGTGCATAAGCACACACAACAGTCAGAGTTTTCCTCTCTGTGATTTTAATTCGCATTGAGGCGACTCCCTCTCATCCACCGGGACAAACTCCAACAGCATGGCCGCCAGCTAGGAACTTGTGAGTATCCCCACTCCCTCCCGGCGCCCGGTCACCCTGTGCAACCCCTGTGTAGGAGAGGGCCCAACCTCTATCAAGGAGTTTGGTTCCAGAGCTGACACTGTGGGTGGAGGTGAGCCCAACTATATCTAGTTGGGACCTCTCAATCTCCCGCACAAGCTCTGGCTCCTCCCCCCCCAGTGAGGTTACATTCCACACGCCAAGAGCCAGTTTCTGCCGCAAGGGCCTAGGCCGCCAAGGACCCCCCTGCAATTTTCCACTGCCTGTGCAGCACTGCACCGATCCCCCATGCTGGACCTTGTGGGGGCACTACCCCCAGGCCTGGCTCCAGGGGTAGGTCCTGGTGACCCTATCCAGGGCTGGGTACACGGTGTTCTGTGCCCGTTTTTCATAGTGGGTTTTTTGGATTGTGTTAGTTTGGGTCTTTACTCCAGACCTGTTGGTAGGAGTGAAGACCCTACCAGGAGCATATTGCTCCTGACGATTTATTTTTTGTTGTTGATATTTGGCTTTGCATGGCAGAGTTTTAACTTGCACTTGTAGATGGAGCGACGAACTGTGTTCACTGACAGTGGTTTTCTGAAGTGTTCCTGAACCCATGTGATAATATCCGTTACAGAATGATGTCGGTTTTTAATGCAGTGCCGCCTGAGGGATTGAAGGTCACGGGCATTCAATGTTGGTTTTCTACCTTGCCGCTTACTTGCAGAGATTTCTCCAGATTCTCTGAATCCTTTGATGATATTATGGACTGTAGATGATGAAATCCATAAATTCCTTGCAATTGCACATTGAGAAATGTTGTTCTTAAACTGTTGGACTATTTGCTCACGCAGTTGTTCACAAAGTGGTGAACCTCACCCCATCCTTGCTTGTGAATGACTGAGCATTTCAGGGATGCTCCCTTTATACCCAATCATGACACTCACCTGTTTCCAATTAACCTGTTCACCTGTGGAATGTTCCAAACAGGTGTTTTTTGAGCATTCCTCAACTTTCCCAGTCTTTTATTACCCCTGTCCCAACTTCTTTGGAACGTGTTGCAGGCATCAAATTCAAAATGAGTGAATATTTGCAAAAAACAATAAAGTTTATCCATTTGAACATTAAATATCTTGTCTTTGTAGTGTATTCAATTGAATATAGGTTGAAAAGTATTTGCAAATCATTGTATTCTGTTTTTATTTATGTTTTACACAACGTCCCAACTTCAATGGAATTGGGCTTGTAAGTACAAACAGGAAAGTGGTGTTGATAGAAAGTTTAGAATCTGATTTTTCAATAGACTTTCTACACTTCTTTCAAAGGACTATGGGTGAGAAATAATTCATATCAATATTAGACCCTGCTTTTCTTACTGCCAGCAATAACAGCAACTTCTATGGGTTACATTCTGCAGCCTCCATGTTAGAATCTACACTACTGCCATATTTTCCTCCCTCTACTCTCTCTGTCTCTGCTTCTCCACCTCTTTTTCTGACCTTCAGCCTTGACCTTCAGCAATGGCCATCATGCCTGAAACAAGAATTCCAATTACCACTCACCTTGTACACCGCCCCCCCCCCCCCCCCCCCCCCCACATCAACTAGCCTAATCCACATGTTGAAACCTAAAATGAACTACTTTGTTTTTGTGAGTTACATTTTTATAAAGGTTATAAAAGGAAAGTCTCAAAAGACCAGATGATGTTCCTGATGAAGTTGCTATAGTAATAACCACACTGCAGCCAGCTGTTCGTTCTCCTTAAGGGGCCTCACAGCTGCGTCTGAACTTTTCCTATCGGCAGAGCAATGCCCAAACCAGCATGGCACCGTTTAACACAGTTAAGTGCAACACAGCAACAACGTCCTGATTACATGCATTATTCATAAGCATCCTCCAGCAAGCCAGACTTCTCCCTCCATTCTCAGTCTTCTGAGCAGGAGAGAGAGAGCGAGAGAGAGAGAGAGAGAGAGAGAGAGAGAGAGAGAGAGAGAGAGAGAGAGAGAGAGAGAGAGAATGGAATTTACTTCATTTATCGAGGTCATCTTATCGAGGAACTTTTCCCTTTTTGCGACTACAGAATTTCCTAAGCTACAGCTTTTGTAGTACTACTCAGCTCTGCTTCCGAAGGCATAGCCAGAGGAAAGAAATATTCTAACTGAGATCTGCTCTTGATCTCAGGTACTTCTCTGAAGCCATTCTCTCCCATTTCTGAAATTTGGCTCCGAAGAAATAAAACTCAGATATTCTCACTTTGATCAAAATGTTGTCACACAAGTGGCTTAACTCTTTAGTGTCTGACTCCTCTCACCCCAGCCTCAGCTAAATAATATCTCTGTATGAAAAGAGTAAGAGCTCATTGTCATCTGTCAGTGCAAAAGGAGAACTCATCACCAGAATGTCTCAGAGAGAAATGCTGATGTTAATCCACTCTTTTCTCCTAAGAGAGGTTTAGGAGAAACAATTCAGAAATCAATGATCCTTCATTAATATAATACTGAGATCTGCTTTCTTTCTCTAAGACAATCCTAAGAAAAAAAATTTCTGTCTGGGTTGTGCCACTATGAAACCAAAATGTATCAAGGATCTGCCTTAAACTCACAATGATGTGATAAGGTGTGAGTATTTCTTGGTCTATTGGACTCCTCCACTCTAATATGGTTTCAAAAAGTGATGTATATTTGAAGAGTTTAACATTTTATGGCAGAAATGGTTAAACAGTTTGGCTGTTCTCGAGCAGAGCCTGATACATCTGTTCAGCCAAACAGTGAGCAATATTCAGGTCAGGTGACTCAACACTGCCCAAATCTCAAATGGCTCCCTTCTCCCAACAAAGTGCAGCACGTAGGTCTTAAAATAACAACTACTGCATCTAAACAGAGCACAGTGAGTCTAACAGCACTTTGGGTTCAGCCATGCGTGCACCACTCCATACTGGACATAAAGTGCAATATTTAGGTGTAAAAGCCAAAATTTCATAACACATAGTGCACTATACAGGGAACAGTGAGCCGTTTGAGATTCAGCCCTGGGATTTTGCGAGGTGTGGTCTTATAGTTGTTCAATATTGCACATTAATGGGCTTTACTTGCAGTTTTCAGCACTTTGCCTCCTTGTTTTATGTTGAAGAAATTTGTATTCATTAAATGCTTTTGTTTAATTTGACGACTGCAGTTATTTGATTTTGCCAAAAAAAAAAAAATCAATAAATTGAATTTTGTGTGTTACCTGTATTTTGCTGAGTTATTTTTACTTAATCAAAACAACCCAACTGCAGTTTGATTGATGTTACCTGAAATGCACAATGAAAAACAGGATTCATGCCAATTCATTAATATTTGCAGCTTTAAACAACCACCTTCTGGAAAACTAAGGCTACATTCACACAGCATGTAAAAGTGGGCTAAATCTGATTTTCTGTTTGGCTGTTCACAATGTAATCTGTATGCGACATCACTCTGAACAGATCAGCTTCTAAACTGACCCCCAAAGGAGCAAAAGAACAATGCTTCACGTGGCTTTTCCATAGGTAAACAATCATGACTGCCAACAAATGCCAATGTGTTCCTTGAGGGTTTAGCTTCATCTTCACCAGCATCACAGGAGCCATCATGAAGCTTCACTGACTGACAGCTGGGCTCATCACCCAGAATGTGTTCGAACTCGCCGTAAAAAAGGCTCAGTCACTTCTTTGGTTCATGCCCTTAGATTCTTTAGGCTCTGCTATAAGACTTGTAACTTGTCCTTTGACGATGTAGTCTTGTTCTTCTACATCCAAGTTCGGCCATTTCGAAACACTTAGCGGTTTGGATGACTCTCTTCTCATATTTTTTTTACAGAAATATCACTTCAAATGTTTACGTGGTTTCAGCAGTGTGAAATTATGATGAATGAGGAGTTGGATTGACATAAAAGTCACATGAATTCCAATCTGGCTGTTCAGACTGAGTTGCATTGCTGCATATCAGATACATATCAGATTTCAGTACCACATATGAAAGCGTCTTAAATCGGAATTGAAAATGTCAGATTCAGTGCCTTTTTTGCTGTTCACACTGATACACAGACACACCTGTGTCACATATGAAGATTTGGGTCACTTTTACCTGCTGTGTGACCAGATTTTAAGACTCCTCCTGCATTTGGGGTTGTGTCATGTCTAGTGACATGTTCTTGTGTGTTGTGCTGCTGTGTGTTTATCTCTGTTTAGTGATAATTTCACTTTCCGAGATACCACTTTTTGTACCTGACAAATTTGCTGTTATGCAATGCACTGCATGCAGTGCCCGACACCACTGTGAGCTGCAAGAGTATGGCATTGCAGTAATATCTGCACATGACTGTGACATAACCGATTGGCAAGGTCACACATGTAAGCTTGGAAATGAAAGGTTTTATTAATCTACTGCATTAAGGTTGACGGTCCTAATGTAATCAATTTTGTTTGTATTTCTTTCTCAGGCTGAAATTACCTGAGACAAGTCGTGAGTCATTTTAGGTTGAGTTTCTGTGGAGCTGTTAGTCAGTCAGATTTAATTGTGTCTTTAGCCCTGTTCACTGCTTTTTAGTGTAAGCAAAAACACAGTGTTGTGTGTGGTAACAAAACAAGGGAAGCTGATACCTGTTGTGATGTAGCTAACTTTAAATAGCTGACAGGTGTTTGTAAAAGGTCATAATGGTGACCTGTGATGTGGCACTGCAGACATCCATGCTCAATTTTGATCGCACTGTAAGTCAATCCCCTCAACATGTTACTATTTCAAAAATATGTCAGCTTTCACAATCAAATCCCACAGGACAAGTGGTTTCATGGGCACTTTAATCAATTTCTTTGTTATTTTGCAAATGATGGAGCAGCTAAATTGAAGTCTTTGCCATTTTCCTTTCGCTGATGTAAATTGCAGCCACCCTCTTGAGAAAGGCCTCTAAGGCCCATGGCACTGTGCATGCGAGGGGAATTAAAGGTGTTGAAATGAAAGGTATGAGGAGTCAATCACAAAGGAAAAGTACTGTGAATAACTTTTAAAGCAAAGCCACAAATATAGTGTATTATATGTAGTCTGTCATTCAGTCTGAGAAGCTGCGTTTTTTCATGCCAGAAAACTGCGCTCCAGTAGATACGGGGTATTCAAATATTTGTTCACACATGTGCTTGAAAAGTGAGACAAAAGCAGAAATAAGATCACACTCATTGTAGACTGATTCACACAAGTTCATTCTTAGCTACACACAAACACAAAGATAGTGCTAGTAGCATGATATTATTAAGTTGTGTTTTCACAGTATCACTTCCACTTGCACTGAGAGACTAATATAAATATAAACCTTCAACATAGAAACCGGTTATGTAAGTCTAATGGGACTTACCCTCCCTGTAGTGTCCTATTCCAGCTCTGTCAGGAGCTCATTTAGAACTTCAGTAACATTCCCTGCATCCACACCCATACACACACTTTTCAGGATGGAACCTATTATGTATGTGCTTGTATGCTTCTTTCCAGAGAGGTGTAAACATAGGACAGAACAGACCTGGCCTTAACATTGAGCTCAGAGAGAGTGCATGGTCACTCTGAATATTGTAGAAAGATCAGAGATGACAAAGGTGCAAGTTAGCTTAAAGGGGATTTCCAGTGATTTTTAAAAAGCTTTTCTATATGATTCTAAGTTTAAGACCTAAACAAAATCATTTAGAGTAGTTTGATGTGAAATGCAGGTGTTTAAATCTCTGGGCTCTGAGGGTATTTGGACCATTTGTGCATATTGTATTAAATTCCCCTTTGAAGGCACTTGCATATAACATTATACGTTTCATATCAAAATGCTCCATTATATTCGTTGTTGCTTTCCAAAACTATTTGCACGCCATTTCACATGCGCGTCTAATGTGGACTGAATGAGGAATGAAGGATTTCCGATGTGATGGGTCAGTTTAATTATTTCCTGAGTGTCCATTGGTTAGACCAAATGTAGACGGACACACAAATCCAACAAATACAGACGACACTTGTCTTGTCTCACTTGTCTACCCCTCTTCACAGGCTTATAACTCTGCATGTAAGTCACATATGTTTTTGTGATAAGATGGAATGGAAAATGTTCTTTAGACTCTATAGATTCAGGAAATGTTTGAGCTCTATTTCTGTGCTGGATTAAGATAGATAAACGTTTATTAAAAAGATCAAATTTGACACTCTGGTGAGTTTGTGGACCCCAGAGGGTTAATGCCTCATGGGAAGGTATTACATAAAATGGTCATTAATACTGTGTCTGATACCTGAGACATTATTTTACAGTAGTTTTACCATAAGATTTTGGATTAAAATATTTTTATTAAATATATTTATGATAGAGAGGTGCATGCAGGTTGTTATAACGGAAAAATAGCAATCAAATAATTTTCTGTTTTCAGCTTTATTATTATACTATTATCAGCATTACATATAAAAGTTTAGTTGTCACATGTAGGTTCCCTAGTCATTTTTGGTAGTAAATAAAATGGGTGTTTTTATGTTGTTGCCACTGCAACCCCTGGTTCCTATCACTGCCATTGTAAGGAAATGTGAGTAAGTAGGTTTCCCTGCAATTGAGCATTTCACATCAAAGAGCTCTGACATTTTTGACTTGCCAACAATCTAAAAATCTGTTGAATTTCCTTTTAATATTAGAGCAGCACAGTGTCTGACATACAACTGAAGGCTGATTTATCTGTAATAAGCCCATATAAACAGCAATTAAACCTTTCTGTCTTTCTGTTGTTGTCAATACCATAAAAATCATGATCCAGATGCAGTTAAAATGCCATCTCAAACAATGTACACAATGGAGTGCAGTCACACATCTCAAGGCTTTCTGATGGAGTTCAAAGAGAAAGAAAGCATTTTCAGATGTTCCTGCCAATCAAATGGGCTTACATCATCTTCAGTCCCTGTCTGTCAGCTCGTCACTCATTTCACTGAACATCTTTTTGGTCTTTCATGATGTAATCTTATCTGGCTAGTGTCCAATGATTCGATTCATTCTGTCAGCCTGAAGTCACCAACTAGTTTTAAGAGAAATTTTGGAAGTACAGACTTTTGGTTAAGTTCGCTCACATTTGTGTTTGTGAGTGGTGGAGATACTTTATGATGACTTAAATTTGATGAAAGGTTGTTGCTGTGTTTACAGTCTTGCTTTGCAGAAGGAACTCCATCCATCCATTTTCTAAGCCGCTTCTCCCTCAGGGTTGCCGGAGCCTATCCCAGCGGTCATCGAGCAGAAGGGACAGGTCACCAGTCCATCGCAGGGCAGACGGACAGTCACATCTAGGGGCAATTTAGCATGTCCAATTGGCCTGTGGGAGGAAACCCACACAGACACGGGAAATGCAACATGCATGCAACGTGAACACGCAAACTCCACGCAGAGAGGACCCTGGTCACCCGGCCGGGGAATCGAACCCAGGCCCTCCTCACTGTGAAGTGACAGCGCTGCCCACCACACCAGCATGCTGCCCTTGCGCAAGGATCTTTTATATTTTAGTCATTTCTTGACATCGAAGCAAATGATCGGCAGAAGCTTCTGATCACCAAGCTACCAAGTTTAGAGTTAATTATTAAGTTTAGTCAGTGTCTTTGAGCAGAGACCTCACCAAACTGTGTAAGACTTTACCTCTCCAGGACCCCTGCTGCTAGTGGTCATGGTAGGTGTGTAAAATTGATTTGGCGAGTGGGGCAGGGGGCCAGTCACAAAGGCTATAGTTAACATGCAACAATTCAAACTTGGTAAACTGTGTAAAATCGAGTATGCCTACAATTACATCTATCATATTGATATTGAATGCTTTATACATTAACAAAAATGCAAAAAACAATTCATAAAATTAACAGGAATAATTATGTCATAAGTATTCAGAATAGAGACAGGAATTTTTTACCTGTTACAAATGCATTCTTTTCTATGGAAACCCTGCTGATGACATCCACTATAAATAAAAATAATGCATGGCCATGAGTAGGGTTTGCGAATAAGATAATTAAGTTGTGGCCACTACTTAGTAAGGCATGGGGACGAGATTCTAATGCATGGCAACGACTTAGAAGGCATGGGAATGAATTAATTAAGCCATGACCACAGCTGAATAAGGCATGATATTATTAAGTTGTGGCCCACACCTTACTAAGTCGTGGCCACAATTGGATTATCCCGTTCCCATGCCATATTAAGTAGTGACAATGCATTAGGCTCTCGTTTCTACGTTACTATGGCGTGGCCACACATTTTTTTTATACAGGACATCACCAGCAGGACTTCTTCTCATTGTGTCACTGAACTAGAACTATTAATTAGTTATTAATTAGAACTATTTATTTTTTCATTAATGTCTATAACTAAGTGAAACAATAAAAATAAAATTGGCTTTAATGAAAGGTTTAAAATGTCATTTACAGCTATATTGTAATTGATATCCAAATTGATATGTCTTTGCAACTCAACTATGTACTTTGTTCAGTGTCCATCTTGTGACCCCTATGCTATCTTACAAATTTCAAAAAGTGGACTGGAAGTGTTGGTTAGTGTAATGGTTAACACGTCTGCCTTCTACGCTGTAGAGTGGGGTTCAATCCCCCACCAGGGCATGCACCCTACACTATACCAATAAGGGTCCTTGGGCAAGACTCCTAACACCACCTTAGCCTACCTATGTATAGTGATCAAATTGTAAGTCGCTCTGGATAAGAGCATCAGCCAAATGCTATAAATGTAAATGTGTCTTATCCCCCGAATTTGCACCACTGGGTCATTCATGGAAAAATGATCTGTCTTGATTCTGGAATTTGTCTTGTAGAGCTCAGCAGAGGAGGCACAAAAAAATAATAATAAATAAATAAAAAGCATGACTAGCTGAGTGATGCAACTAGACCATTGACTGAGTAACTAAAACCTCTGTTCATGTCATGCTAATAACATGTCTTTAACCTATTCATCAACATCATCAGTGGTTATTTTGAACCTGTGCTTCACTGGGTTCAGCCTCAGATAGTGAGCTTTGCTAACATCTTTGAAGAATCTCTGCTATAAGGCTACAATGAGTCTCCTTACTGCAGAGATGGTTCTGATCTCCTGCTGTCTGAACTGTGCTGAACCACATCACAGTATCACTTCTCCTGTTAATACTCACTGTGCAATATATCATAACCTGCTGCTGTAATGACACTTTCACTCTGCACTTTACACAGTAACATTGATGCAATGCCGAGTTAGACGTGTCTATAATCTGTGCTTTTAGTTTACCTAATACTACTCAGTGCCTGCTATCATGTAAATACAACAAATCTGTCTCATATGACATGTAAATATGCAAATAGATATAATTTTATTTTGTTTCTCTTGTACTTTAAGTTATGTCTAGATTTAATTCTATTGTTTTGCATAGTGCATATAAGTTTATGTGCAATTATATGTCTTGCTACTGAAACACTGTAATTTCCCTTCGGGATCAATACAGTTCTTTCTTTCTATCCATCCATCCATCCATCCATCAATCTATCCATCCATCCAGCCGTCCGTCCATCGATCCATCCATCCATCCATCCATCCATCCATCCATCCATCCATCCATCCATCCATCTAACATCTCTGAAGCTGTTTCCATACCTTTCATACATTTCCTAAGGTCCAAATTACACGTTTGTTCGTTGGTCAGAAATTTTGCAGGGGTGCAAATGCTCTGTTACTGTCATATTTTCCACCTTGAAAGCATAAAAGTATAAATAAAAATATAAAACAGAGAGGGGGGGGGTTAGCTGGAGCCTATCCCAATTGTCAGTTTTGGTGCTATGTAGATCTATTTTCAAAAAGATTGTATATAAATATGTATCTACATATACAACACGTTCCCTATTAATCTGAACAACCATCTCACCATGCCAAAAACCCTTTAAGCATGCAATGGCCCCTTGAGTGCTCATGATTATATATAAAACTACTTCTTAGTTGAGTCAAAAATTCTCCCAGCTACTGTTTGTAGCTCTGCATCTCAGTTAGATCAATAATATACATTTTTTTTACTTAGTTTCTTCACTAGCTGGCACTCCTCGTATCATACAGTCCCATCTGGCATATTTTCCTCTTGGGCTTCTGTATATGGATTGCTGTGGTTTTGCTGGGATTCAAACTCACAAACTCCTGACTTTGGGATGAATTATTAGACAGTTATGCCACATGAGACGATGCCATGCTTTATAGTTGAAACAACAAATATTTTCTCCAGTGTATTAAAAGTTTGGTAGACAGAAAATGTAAGTTACTTCATAAGATAAGATAAGATAATATTGGCATTGCACAGTGTAAAACGAAATTGAGCAGCAATCCAATGGCACTTTCAACATTCAAAACAATTAAACATAAGGCTAAACTATATAAAGTGCAGGTTAATGAAAAAAAGTGTCAAAAATCTTAAATATATAAAGAAAGGACTATAAAACTATATTCTAAACAGACAATAGACAAGTTGGGTAGCAGTTAGTTATTGCACATTCCTGGATAGCTTATAGGGTCATGATATTGCACATCTTAAGAATTATTGCACAGAAAGAATACAGATTATAGATCACACACTCGAGAACAGTGAATAATAAATAGAACAGAGGTGGAGTGGAACACTGGAACAGTGTACAGTGTCATGTACTGTGTACAGTGTCAACAGTGAACAGTGTCATGTGTTCCTGAGAGCTGCAGTGGACTAAGCTGCCACCCCAACAGGAGGTTGTAAGTTTGAGCCCCAGTGATGTGATCCATTAAGTGTGTTCCCAGGAGGAAAAATGTCTAGCAGGATTGTGTGATGAAAAGAGGCCTGGCTGGAGTCAACTAAGACATTTAAGTTGGATGAACTCTTGTGTCCTAAATTTGAGTCAACTCAAGAAAATTCATATAATCAGTTACTTTTATCATTTTGAGTTGAGCAGACCTCTCATTTTTAACACTGTAGTGTACACATCAGTCTTGAATTAGCAGTCATAAAAACAGCTTTTTAAATGTGAGAGGTAAAGAAAGGTTACATTGCAAAAAATAGCATATTGGCAGCTTAAATCTGGTCAATATGTCTAATGTTACTCACTTTTTTATTGTTGTAAACTTGCCATGAGATAATTTAACTTATTTCTAGACATTTTTAACTTGGTATGAGTGATTTTATTAAGTCAAATGATCTATATTGGCAGATAATGTTGCATGTTGTCAGACATATGCTTGAAGTGAACTAAACTATCTGCCAATACAGTGAGATAATTAAACTTATTAGAATCACTTAATGCAAGTAAATGCCTAGAAATAAGTTAAATAATCTTATAATGAGTCAATCTCAAAATGAGCAATATTACATATTGTCACTGTCCAAAGAAAAACAAGCATCCTCAAAATAGTAACTTTACAGAAGAGAGCAAAATGTTTACTTTCAATGGAAGTTAATGGATCATCATGAACTTTTCACACAATGTAATGGGCAACTGCTGAGCTCAAATGATGCAGAATAGTAAAAATTGCAAAAAATGGAGATACATGGTTTTCATTGGACAGAGACGATATGTAGACTCAAAGATAATTTCACTTGTCAAGATTTCATTTTGCAGTGCATAAAAAGGGCATTATGGTCATGGACATGACTTATTTTTGTAAGAAAACATGATAAACATAATAACATAATAAACGTGATGGTGTCAGTGATTCAATTCTGACACAACCTGTACCCAAGTCTAATTATCTTATAGATCCGTTCACCAAAGCTGAGTAAAGATCTGTGGCAACACACGTGGAGCAGTAACGCTGTCACATTCATCACGTGTGTGTAGCAGCTGATACAAGAGGACTCCTCGTTACGTGACTGGAGTGACTGCTTGTAAGATCTTAAATCTCTGGATGAGATTACATCATCAAAGTTTCTATGGCAACATAAAGAAAGTGACATCTGTACGAACTTTCAGATTTTTTTCTTTAGGCAACTTTAAACACTTCATCATTTTCTCGACCACTCAGATCCCAAAAGAGCGGCTATTAGAGCTTTTGTCCCAGTCCATAAAAAAGAGGTCGGATCAGGCTGTGACGCCACAATATGAATTATTCTGTTTTTATTTTGATGTTTGCGGTCGCCGCTTTTATCTCAGTCAGACGTATGACTCACAGAAGGAGAGAGAGGGAGAGAGGGAGATGGAGGGGAGGAGGGATGTTTTGCTATCCCTCCTTTCACTTCCCATGCTCACGTCTTTCCTCCCCCTTTCTCTTCTCCATCCCTCATTCGTTGCCGTGCTCTGACTGCCTCTGTTCTCTTGGAGTTTCATGTTTGCTGCCAAGTTTTTTTTAATTGCTTTATCTTTCTCTCCGTCTTTCTCTCTCTCTTTCTCTCTCTCTCTCTCTCTCTCTCTCTCTCTCTCTCTCTCTCTCTATGCTACATTTTATGTTTCTCTTTCTCTCTCACCTACCTTCTGTCATCGTTTCATCATTATTTTCTACTTTCTATTCGTTTCCCTGTGTCGGTTCCTCCATACCTGCTTGGCAGTACCTCTGTGTATCCTGAGAGATGGCTTTAAGGTTGTAGTAGGTAACGTAAATGTCAGAGAGTGAAAGAAGGGAGCAGCGAAGGGAGCGAGTGGCATTTTGGACACGTCCCAGGAGACAATACCTGTCAGAGCACAGCTATGATTGAAAGAGCTGCACTCAGTGATCAGACTTACGCAATAGACACAGATGGGGAGATGACAGAGAGAGAGAGAGAGAGAGAGAGGAGAAAGAGAGACAAGGAGAAAGAAAAAGAGAGCAGGGCAATGGAGGGGAGAGAGAAATGGGGAGAGTGCGAGAGAGAAATAAAAAGAGAGAAAGAGATGGAGAGAGGAAGAGGAGAGATTGGAAGGAATTAGAGGAGAGGGGGCAAAAGAGAGAGAAAGAAAGGTTAGGAGAACAAGAGAGACAGGGAGAGATAGAGAAAGAAGAGAGGGAGAGATGGAGAGAGAGTGAGGAGGAAAAAAGAAGCGAGAGAGATAAAAGAAAGAGATGGAGGCAAAAAGAGAGGGAGAGAAAGCAAGGGTGATAGAAATTGAGAGAGAACGTGGGAAAGATGGAGAGAGAGGGTCAAGATGGAGGGGAGAGACAGGGAAAGGGAGAATGAGCAAAGGAGAGACAGACAGAGAAAAGAAATGGGGAAAAAGAACACAAAGAGATGGAGAGAGAGAGAAGGAGGGAGAGATGGAGAGACAGAGATGTAGAGAGAGACAAGGAAGAGACATTGAGAGGAGAAAAAAGGGATGAGGGAAAATGCAAAGGAGAGAGAAAGAGAGAAATAAAGAGACAGAGAGAGAGATAGAAAGAAAATGGGGAGGGGAAAATGGAGAGAAAGAGAGGGAGTGAGAGGAAGAAAGGCAGAGAAAGAGCAGGGGAGAGAGGAAGAGAAGAAATGAGAGAAAATGATGGAGAGAGGGAGAAAGAGAGAGGAGAGAGACAAGAGAAAGAAAGACAGAAAGAAAGGGGCAATGGATGTGGGAGTGAGAGAAAGAGAGAGAGAAAGAAAGATGGATGGGGCAGAGAGCAAAAGTGGAAAAAAGAGAGATAGGAGAGCAAGAGAGGCAGAGAGAGAAAGATGGAGAGGGAGGGTCTGGAGAGATGGAAGGAGCAGACAAGATTGAGGGGAGAGACAGACAGACAAAAAGAAATAAGGAGAAAAAGAGACAGAGAGATGTAGAGAGAGATAGGGAGGAGATGTTGAGTGGAGAAAGAGTGTGAGGGAGAATGAGTAAAAGTGAGAGAAATAATGAGAGATAGAGAGAGATAGAGAGGAAGTGAGGTAGGGGGAGAGATAGAGAGAGAGGGGGAGAGATGGAAAGAGGGAAGAGAGAGAAAAGGGGGAGATTGCAAGAAAGAGCTTTAAAAAAGGATTTAGGGGGGAAAAAAAGAAAGAAGCCAAAAAGGATGAATCTGTTTTCCTCTGCAAATTTGGTGCCATTGTAAATCACTTACAGCAAATAGAAACACACAGGGAGAAACACTCCTTATGTTCTAATATCACACACACACACACACACACACACACACACACACACACAGAGGAAGGATGAGTCCTGTTTAAGGCCTCAGTTTGACACGGAGGGCTCCTCTTGATCTACGAGCTCCCTTCAAAGTCGTCAAAGAGCAAGGTCAGTCTCAATATGTGACCTTTGACCTTATATACCCTGAGGGAAGTGACCACGTGTTTGTGTGTGTGTGTGG
Source organism: Pygocentrus nattereri (assembly GCF_015220715.1). Classification (NCBI taxonomy): domain Eukaryota; kingdom Metazoa; phylum Chordata; class Actinopteri; order Characiformes; family Serrasalmidae; genus Pygocentrus; species Pygocentrus nattereri. The sequence continues at coordinate 25,844,697 of NC_051214.1, forward strand.
TATTTCTGTTTATTTGTGCATAATGTCTGTTTGATGGACGCAAAGTCTCCATAAGCTTAGGGTTGTGTTTAGATATTCGCTACAACAACATTTAGATTTGAGAGTTTTAACTGTAGCTGAAATTTGAACTCTGAATATTAGTTATTATCGCATCACTGTTAACAGTACAGTCATGTCAATAAGCTGAAATGCGGAAATACTAAACTGAAGTTGAACTGAACTGAAATGCATTATACGCTTCATCTAATGTTGTAGAACATTTCTTCTGAAATCATGAGTGCTAATATGGAGTTTGTCTGTTCTTTGCTGCCGTTTCAGCTTCTACTCATTTGGGAAATTTTTGTGTTGGACATTGCTGTGAGGCTGTGAGGATTTGATTGCATTTTGCCACAAGAGCGTTGGTGAGGTCAGGTACTGATGTTGGATGATTAGTTCTGGACCACAAATACCACTACAACTCATCCCAAAGAACACTCCAGAGAACACAGCTGCTCTACAGCCAGAGTGCACCAGTGAGTATCCTTGTTAATTTGTTTACTGTCTGTATCTAGTTGTATACAGAATGTGCAGAGAGCTGTACAGTTCCACTAAGTGTGGAATGCTTTTCTCAGTAGGCTGTCAGTGTGGCTAAACGTGTGTGTGTGTGTGTGTGTGTGTGTGTCAGACTGTTTTATTCACAGCAGCATTTATACAGTTGGGAGTTTTATCTGAAACAATTCCCACCTTTTACCTTCTTAAGTCTCTGGGTGTGTCTGTTATCCCATTCCATTCTCCATTCATCTGCATACTGTAATTCACATTTAAAAAAAAAAATTCATCACTCTTTTCTTCTGGTCTTTCTAACTTTGCCCTCTTCTCTTCTCTTCTCTTCTCTTCTCTTCTCTTCTCTTCTCTTCTCTTCTCTTCTCTTCTCTTCTCTTCAGTTTGTGGTTGTATTTTCATGTACTGTAGCACCATGATGTTCATCAACATCTCTATAACTCTCACTCTCTTTTTTTGCTCTGTCCATCTTATCCTCCTCTCATCTTTTCAAGGCCTGAAAATGTGGTACTTCGATGTTCTTCAAACATTTCTCTTTTATTCTCTCTCACTCTTTTCTACGCTCTCTACATCCCTCCTTCTCTTCTCTTCTCTTCTCTTCACTTCTCTTCTCTTCTCTTCTTCCTTTCAGCTGTGTGGTCATCTTTTCATGTATTGTAGCACCACAATGTTTGTCAAAAAACTTTTCCTTCACTCTCTCCATCTTCTCATCTTCTTGAAGCCTAAAACTGTGGTACTTGTACTTCAAACATCTTTCTTTCATCCTCTCTCATTCTTTCCCACAATCTCTCCATCCTTCCTTCTCTTCTATCTCCTCCTCTCTCATCCTTTCATTTTTGGGCTTTCTGTCCTTTTTTCATGGACTTGAAAATGCAGCACCATGAAGTTCTTTAAACATCTCACTCTTTTACTCTCTCCCACTCTCTTTCTCTTTTACTCTTTGCCTGTCTAATCTTCTTTCCATGTACTGCGGGACCATGATGCTCTTCAGACACCTCTGTTTCTCAGTTTCTTCCTCTTCTCTTCTCTTCTCTTCTCTTCTCTTCTCTTCTCTTCTCTTCTCTTCTCTTCTCTTCTCTTCAGCTGTCTCTTCTAGTTTTCATGGCCTGAAACTGTGGTACTTAGATGTTTTTAAACCAATTTTCTTTCACTCTCTCTCTCTTTTCCACACTGCTTCCATCCTTCCTTCTCTTCCGTTCTCCTATGTCTCCTCTACTTTTCTCTCATCCTTTCATCTTTTGGGCTTTATTCATGGACTTTAAACTGTGGCACCACGATGTTCGTCAAACATCTCTCTCTTTCACTCATTCTCTCTTTTCTTTGCCTTTATCTTTTACAAGCTCTTTCCTGCTGTTTCCCTCCAATAAACGAGACCGAGTTTAATTAACTACAGACGTTCTCCCTCATCTTCTTCTCCCTTCCACTCTAAAAAACATCCTGACACTCCCAAGTCACTAGTTCTGTTTTCTGTTTTTAGACCAGCTGTAGCTTTTTTTGAGCCCAAATGGCCAAATGGAACTATTAACCAGCAGTAATCTGATCTCAGATCAGACGCTTCTGCTCTAAGCCGCTTAATGAATGCCAAGGCTGGATCATGTTTTGTCTGATAATGCAATAACAGCAGCAGCCAGAACCCAAAGCAGAGCTCAGAAACCTCATGCACAAATATCATTCCATTGAGAAGCTATTTATAACACACAACCACAGAAAAAATGGAACATCAATGGGGCTCTGCGATGAAGCACCACTAAAAGCTTTCTCTGTATTTTCTTCCCTATCTCATCCCCTCCCTCTGCTCTCTGCTATCTTTTCAAAAAGCGTGGTGTTGCTGTTAACGTGTCAGTTCTTGCTTGTTTTCCATCTTTCTCTAAATGCTTCAGTGTGATGGGTACATTAATACAATTGTTTTTGACAATGCATCAAAATGTGCATTAGAAATTGAAGATATTCAAGGTGGGACGCTGTGCAAAATGTAACTAAAAACAGAAGTCAATGATGTGCAAATAATATAAATCCCATATTTAACTGAAAAAAGTGCAAAGACAACAAATTAAATGTTTAAACTGAAAAACTGTATAATTTTTGGAAAAATATATGCCCATTGTGATTTTGACAAGTTGAGACAGGGGCAACAAAAGACAGGTAAAATTGTGTAATGCTACAAAAACACCTGGTGGAACATCTTACAACAAATTAAAGTTAAAACACTGTCATCTAAAGAAGAAACCATATATAAATTGGATCCAGAAACACTGCCGCCTTCTCTGGGCCCAAGCTCATCCATCCATTTTCTAAGCCACTTCTCCGTCAGGGTCGCGGGGGGTGCTGGAGCCTATCCTGGCAGTCTTCGGACGGAAGGCAGGATACACCCTGGACAGGTCGCCAGTCCATCACAGGGCAGATAGACAGGAGGACAAATGATGGATGCCGAATTTTCCAGGCTAAAGAAGAGAGCTACCATCCAACTTGTTGTCAGTGCAGAGTTCAAAAGCCAGGCACAGACACAGACTCACACCTAGGGGCAATTTAGCACGTCCAATTGGCCTGATTGCATGTCTTTGGACTGTGGGAGGAAACTGGAGAACCCAGAGGAAACCCACGCAGACATGGGGAGAACAAACAAACTCCACACAGAGAGGACCCTGGTCGCCTGGCCGGGAATCAAACCCAGGCCCTCCTTGCTGTGAGGCGACAGCGCTACCCGCCACACTACCGTGCCACCCTGGCCCAAGCTCATTTAAATTGAAATTATTTTTGGTAAATGATGGATGCCACATTTTCCAGGCTAAAGAAGAGAGCTACCATCCAACTTGTTGTCAGTGCAGAGTTCAAAAGCCAGGATCTGTGATGGCATGGGGGGCATTAGTAAACATCGCATTGATGACTTGCTGATTGATATGTACATGTTTTGGTGTAGTTTGTGCTGTCATCCAGACAATGTCTTTTTCAGTGAAACCCTTGTTTTTTTCAGCAAGACAACGCCAAACCACATTCTGCATGTATTACAACTGCATGGCTCTGTCTAGGTGCTGAACTGGCCTGCCTCCAGTCCAGATCTATTACCAATTGAGAACATTTGATGCGTTATGAAACAAATAATACAACATAGAAGACCCCAAAATGCTGAGCAGCTAAAATCCTATATCAAGCAAGAATGGGAAAACATTTCACTTTCAGAACTACAGCAATTGGTCTCCTCAGTTCCCAAACATTGACAGAGTGTTGCTGAAAGAAGAGGTGATAAAGCACAGTAAGGATGCCCCCATCCCATTTTTTTTTAATATGTTGCTGGCATTAAATTAAATATTTGCAATAAAAAACACTTCTCAGTTTAAACATTTAATATGTTGTCCTTGTATTATTTTCCACTAAATATAGGGTTTGAATGCACATTATTGTATTCTGTTTTTATTTACATTTTGCCCAGTGTCTCAACTTGGGAAACAGGATTGTAGGTCTTCAGTCATAACAGCCTGTTTGAGATTGCTTGACAGTTTAAAGCAAAGTTTAGCCAAAGATGTTTAGTTTAGAGATACAATATGTCCTGTGAACATCTGGTATTTAGTCTCACCTAATAATATTCTAGCTTATTCTGTTAGCTTCTTAAAGTCTACACTACCATTTTTGCCCCCTAATCAACCATTTAATGAATGAATCATTGAGTAACAATTTTTGTAAATGAAATATGTGAGAACATTATAAAATATTAAAAAACCTTAATCTAATGTTCTGTATCATTTAAACGTTTCTCCTAGAGCTATATGTCCCAATCAAGAAATATTTAGCCATATAAGAACCTTTATTTTTGAGAGTGTAGAGCTATTGTCATTATTTTGCCATTAATTCAATATGTTACATAATTATTTATTAGAAATTACATAACCTCACAATTATTTACATATCTAGTTACATAATGAGATCATTTGCATTCAGATTACATTCTCTACCTGAACTGAACTTCCAATTTTTATACTCTTGGAAAAAAATGACAAAAGCATGATTCTGCAAAAACCACACTGTGAATAATGTTTTATCGAATTCCAATAATAATAAAATAACACTTCTTCTTGTTATGATCACATGTGGCATTGATTGAAAATCTGGCGTCTGCACTTTCAACAGAATATCTCCTTTTTTCAATGAGCTATAGTTCGTTGACTTAAAGGCATATATGCCATGGTGGACCTGACCCTGTTAATGGCAAGTACTGGAGGAAGATGAGGCTCCTTCCCTCTGTGTCTATATCTAGTTCATCTCCTTATCTCCTCACTGAAGGGATTGGAGGCCAGATGCATGGTCAGATAAGGAAGAGTAGCAAGACACCTGCAAAACAAGCTTTTAATATAGCAATTCAGACTGATAAGAGTCAATGCGTGTTATGTTGTTCAGCTATCCAATTATCCACCCCCCCAGTGAGATGCCTTTAATGAACCCCCCTCCAGATCAAAGACTGATAACGCATGCTGATTTCGCTCCCACTCCGCCATTACATAACGGAGCTCCAACACGTGTGTATGTGGCGTGTAGTGCTCAAGGAGACGTCAGAACACACTCTGAAGATCAGGGAGTGCGATATCATTAAGACATGGAAGAGAGGGAGACATGAAGGAGTTTTTTTCAGGCAATTGCTGAAAGGTTCTTTGAAGAACCACTTTTGGTTCCTTAAAGAAACTTTCAGATGAGTGGTTTCAATTTAAATGTTTAGAATCTGTAAAAAGGGTTCTTCAGGAAATAAGAAGTAGTTCTTCTATCACTCCAAAGAACCAGTTTCTTTGGCACAATGGCATAACTACTGGTAGTGTAGATGAGGGTAATTGCACTAGGTCCAGTAACATATTTACATATAGGACCGCTTATATGCACAATTTTACACCAATGACTCATGGGCAGCTACAGTTAAAGAAAAAGGTATGAAACTGGCACTGGGGTGGTCCCCTCAAGGGTATATCTTAGTACATTTAGTCAGGAATATAATTGTACCATAACCCACTGAAATTATATTTTCTAAGTTGTACTGACCTCACACACCCCGTCTTGCCTCCAGGCTTTTATTTTATCGTTCTGTTTTAAAACATTATGAAACAGTACACATATATATTTTCACCTGGAAAAACTTATTTAAGGTATATTTTTTGTACCTTGATGAATAAAAAAATGTACCTACACAGAACCTTTATTTCAGTGTACGATAATTTAATAACCTTGCCTACATCATCTATTAGCTTACCTTAAAGAGTAATTACTCAAAAGCCATGTTTATTTGAACAAAATAGTGGTCAGTCTCTGCAACACCTCCTCATGTTCAACTTCGCTGTAGGACTGAACCTTTTTCACAGTATGTAAACCAGTCAGCCAGTGCTACCACCAACTAATGACAACACACTCCTTACACTGTGCTGAACAAATATGAGTTTAAACAATAAGAAATAGAATGAGACAACGTATGGCTGCTTTTCCATAACAGAGCCAAATGGTTCTCAGGGCCGTACTGGACCGCTCTGCGCCACAGGACAATTATATATTTTTTCTTTCTATCACTTCAAAACCAGTCATTCGAATTTCTGCTCTGATATATGAGTCTTTACCCTCTAAACAGGCACTTTTAAGCATCGGTTTGCTAAAACCAGGCCTGTACTGCAGTAGGAGGTACCTAGATTAGCAGGCTACAGCTTAGCTAAATCTCTAACAGACGATTATGATTTTGGAATTCTGTCACTCCAACACCGACTTTGCTCTGTTTTAAGTCTTTCTCATTTATGCTCATGATAGCAGAGCAATTAGTCGAATTGAACGTGCACCGTGGTGTTTGGATCTCTTTAGCTAGCTAGCTAAGTTAGCTAGGAGAGAAGAGCTAGCTAGCATTAACTTCAAACATGGGAGAAGAGGTTGATTTCAGCTTTCTGTCCCTCTAACATAAACCACTCGACTTTGCCTCTTCAGATATGCATCATTATCATCTAAATTTGTGTCAATAACGCTTTTGTTAGAATCAAATCTGTTCTGTGGTGATTAGCTAACGCTAACCAGCTCTCTCCTAGTTGGTTAGGCAGCACATTTAACATTTAGAAATTGGTTTTAGATTGAAGCTTTGATGTTTCTCCAATGATGGATTTAAATCAGGCTCTGCTTTCATTTATTTGAGCAAACTGAATTTATTTGAGTGCTTTTGGAAAAAAAGTGAATGAATACATTTATACCACTGTTTATACAAGAAATAATCACTGCTGAAATAATGCTGATGTCTGCTGACCTGTCTTTCTGGTTTTTGATGAGTTGGGTTTAATAATTACCCCTAAACTCAAGATGAGTTTGAAAACCTGTGTGCTCAGATCATCATGCTCATTCCGTCCATCCCTCTTGGTTTTCATGCTTGTTTGTTTCTCTATACACAAATATATATGTGTGTGTATTTGAATTACAAGACAGTCATTTTGTAACATTAGCATTACTGTAATCGTGTTAACAGGCCGTGTTTGGGTCACAGTGAACTTAACGTCAACTAGACAGTGCAGTATTACTTTCTCTGTAGTGACTATATACTGTTTCCTTTCCAAATAGTTCAAAGTTTCCCAGTCATTTTTGGTTATTTTAAAAAAGCCGAACCAGAGGAGAGTTAACTGAAACTATCTGTCTGTAATTTACTTTTATATGAAGAACCGTTCATTGTTGTGCACTGACTTAACTAGAATAGAATTCTAGTTAAGCATCTATTTTGGTACATTTATTTTTAAGCATGTAGATGGAAAGGAATGAAGATGGCATGAGACATCCAGTCTTTCCTGATTCTCCATCAGCTTTCTTCTCAGACATCTTTGCTTTAACCCTGAATTGAAGCTGAAGAGCAATGACTAAAGCCCAAGCCTCGCACAGCCTTTAGCTGGATAATGACGATTTAGACCCACATTGCACATCACCAGTTTATAGATTATATTCTGCATCTCTAATGCAGTAATTGTAGTAGTCATTTTTGAAATTGAGTGGGGGGAAGCAGAGGACAACAAGATACAAACCAGGCAGAAATTAGAGCTGATGTAATTTCAGAGGAACTGAAATGAACTGAAATGAACACACTCACACACATGCATGCATGTACACTGTACTGTTTGGTTTTATACAATATCAGGATGTGAGGTCATTCATAGTAATTGTGCAAGGGCTTGATAATAATAAAATTTTATATATACAGAGCTATTAACCTTGGCTGTAAATGTTTATATCCTCAGATAATTACAGTCTTGAAATAAATACTTATAACATAAAAAAGAAAACAAGAAATAATCCAACACCTTATTTATCTAATCAGTATTTTATTAGTTGAAAACAAGAGTCAGGTTTGTGTTAAGACTTTGAAAATTCTTATTGCATAAAGATACATGAACTCAACTCTAACCCCACTAGACTAAATGGTTTAGCCTTTTCACTTTTAATAAACACATAAACATGCATACACCTAACAGTCCATGAATATCTATAACAGGAATAGATTAACAGGTCAGACATGGTGATTTACATGGTGATACGTTCATGCAACCGAATTGCAGCATAATTTCAATGCAACTTGACAGTAACATGAAGCATGCAACACATGTCTTTACTGCACTAGTTAGTCAAGTAAGCAGTTTGTCTTCATATAATTTATCCTGTTTTCACTGCCATATATATATATATATATAGGAACAAAACCTTGTATCTCCAAAAAAAGAACACTTTTTAGGAGGAGGAAAAAACCTACTCTACTTATACCATAAGACTTTTCTTCAAGTAATTTTGGGTCATTTTTGTTGGTCCATTCATCATAAAATTAAGTGAAATTTGACTTTTAAATCTGTTATTTGTAGGTTAAGCCTTGGAAATGAATGTTTAAGTGACCATGAAAGTTGTACTTGATGTGCCACTCATCTGTCCTAGAAGCACTGCAAGATCATGGACTGCATCTCATCTACTCCTCTGTAATAACTTTCATCATTTGGGTCTCAAATAATCTGAGCATTCTGTAAAGTCAGGAAATATCAAGAAGGAGGAAATAAATAATCTAGTGACGTAGATCCTGATAAGATCTCGCACATGAAGAAGAATAAACACCGGCACAAGCTTTGGTTTAAACAGCTGTTGCTGTTAGCTGGCTTGTTAGGTTGGCTAGTTAAAGAAATTTCAGCTTCGTGAAACGTGTTTGGTTTTTGCCGTGGCTCAGGTAACTGAAAAAAATGAAAACTACCAGCCCTTCATTAATCAGGAGGATCTCCTTTTCAACCTGTGATGCATTATCATTGTTTGATTGACTCCATGAAGCTTAAAAGTTGAGATGCTTGCAACTGTTACAGTAAATTGCCTCTTTTATTGTGTAACTACACAACCAATGTATTCGTTTTATTCACAGCTTTTCAGCCTTTTAATGTTTAATACACCTGGACACAAAATTAAATTATAGACTAATTACATCATCTAAATTCAGAATACACTAAACAGCCTACATACACGCGCACTGAATAAAGCAGAACTGCCTTCTCTGCTACTTCAGAGAATTTGCAGCCTGTGTGTTGAACTGTGCAATATGGAGGCATTTTAGATTTGTCCACTGGCTCATCTCACCTGGCCATTGTTGTTCATTTCTAGCTCTGCCCTGTTGCTAAGCAATAGCTCCTTCTTTTAAATCTTGGGATTTGGACCCTGAATCCGCAGCCTGATTCCTCACATTTCCTGGAGGGATTTGGAGCTGGGTCATACACACAGACATACACACACCCACACATAAAAGCAATATGCAAATAGTACTATATTAATGCAGATAGTGGCATAAAATGCATCTGTAGATGCAATTCCTTTCCATACAAGTGCAAATAAGGAAATAAATATATTTGCATACCAACAATGTCATAAGAAAACCTCATACCTACACAATGGTAACTTAAAGGGGAATTCCATCAAATTTTCAAAATTTGTCATTCATAGTGGCTCAGTCTGAAATGCACCATTCCAGAGAAACTCACCAAGAATTGTTTACAGTGTTGGTAGGAACGCAACATGGTTACAAATGCACCACCTGATCCATGAAAACATCAAACTTATCAAACTTATCAAACTTAATTGTTCAAATTTACCAATATTTTACCATTTTCAACATTACACATAAAAGTAAAAAAAAAAAAGTTAACTAGCCTTTTCGAATAGTAAATAAAATGACTATGTTTATATTGTAAACATTGCGACCCCTGGTTCACCACCACTGTAAAGAAGTATCACTCAGTAAGTTGATATACAATGAACGATTTCATATCAAATCAATTTGAATGACTTTGTTTACATCTCTATATTCATTACACTGAGTCATTTTAGATAGATTTAGAAGTAATAAATGAAGAAAACATGCAATGTACAGTACTCTGGATAAGTTATAGGCTCCCGAGACAGTTATATTAAAAGATCTAATATTACAACACATACAAATAATTTTAATAAAATAAGTTGTGATTTCATGTAAGTCAGTGTTTTCATCTAATCATCTACAAGCCTCCTTTCTTGAGGAAGCCCAGTAATATTACTTGGTTTGGCTTCTCAATGCTTCAATACATTAAATCAGGTGCTTATGTAATTAAACAAATCTATGTCTGTAGCTGAAACAAACTTTGTTCATCAAACTAGCTCACAGGAGATTAACTGCTGTTTTTACTGTATTTATGTTCATTTGCATTGATTCTAATGTTATATGGTGGTTTTACAAGCACAAAAACACATTGCACAGATAAATGGTGTTAAATAATATGCATAGGTGCTTAGGACTTTATGCACAGTACTTTTCCATTTGCTCCATATGTACATTAAAAACACACCTGACACCCATGCACAAGCATTTTACTTACATTTCAGTAAATACATTGAGGCACAGGCTGAATTTCAATGCACAATCCAAAAACAAACACCCAGCTGTGTTTCTGCTTCACAACTGACAACACGCTGACACACTGAGCCAGCCCACCACGGGGCGGCACACAGCCGGGATCAAAGTTCATGTTCTTTCCCGTCTCGATTCCAAGCGTGTGTTTCTGCTTACTATCACCTCGTCCACACACACATACACACACGACCTTCGACCTTCATGACCTCATGTCTCAGTCTCCTGTTAACTTCAGACAGAAGGATCGCGAGAAACTCAGCTAGAGAGAAGAGAAAAAGACACACTCTGTAGAGTGTAGAGCATGTGTGTGTGTGGGTGTGTGCGTGTGTGTGTGTGTGTGTGTGTGTGTATAGAAGGTGATTTTATGTCAAATTGTGTTGTACAGAGCTCTGGTGTCATGGTCCAAGCAAATGTGCACTGAGATGGTTGCAAACTTTCAGGGCAACTATATGTAGGCTATAAACATCTGCAAGAGCTATGAGTAGAGGTAGTGCCCCAAATTCGGGCAGTGACATACAAACATATCTATATAATTTCTATATAAATGTGAAATAAGATCAGACCTTCATTTAACTCTTAACTCTATATATATATAGAATCCCCTTATCACTTTTCATTCATTTATTGAAGCAATCTAACCTCAAATCAGGATCAAACAGCCTTATACTGCAACCACCATGTTTCAAAGTTGGGATGAGTTTCTTAGGCTTGACTGCAGTGATTTTTTAAACTATAATATATCTCATTTAAGCCATAAAGAACTTTTGTCTTATCTGTCCACATACCATTATTTCTTCTTCTGGCTTATGCAGGTGGTCTTTAGGAAACTTTAAACAGGCAGAAATGTTCTTCCTGGTGAATAGTGTCTTTCTCCATGATATCATTCCATACATACTATTGTTGATTAGTTGTGCCTTTAGATTAGATATGTGCTTAATTGTAGACTCATAAGCACTAACATTAGCTAGTGTAAGAGAGCCCTACAAATCCTTAGATGCTTCCTTGGGGTTCTTTGTGATCTTCCAGGATACTCCTTAGTCTTTAAGTAATTTTTTTTTAATGACACCTCCTGGGAGGGGTAACAATGGTGTTCCCTTCATTTGTACATTATGTGCCTGACCGTGGACAGTATCTGCAGTGACAGTCCAAACTTGTCAGAAATTGTTTTGGAACTTCTTTCAGCCTAGTGAGTATTGGCGAGTGCTTTTCTGAGTTCCTTAGAGATCACATTTGATATGGATGCACTAACAAATGTGTGCTGAAGGCCAGACTTTGGTAGTGAAAACCCAGGGGTAGGGTCAGCAACATTCACACCTGATTGTCATTCTATTGATTGTGCCTACTGACACTATCACCTACACCAACTTAAAAATTCTAAAGATTAATAAATGATAAACCCATTGTCACTACTACTTGGGAAATTCATTTCTCTTCTTTCTTCTTCCCACAGTCTCAAAACACACAACAAATTTCATGAAAAGTTGAGAAATTTAGGAAAATGTAATAAAAACAAGAATTTAAGATCTTTCAACCTTTATTTAGTGCTAATGTGCAAAGAAAAGATTTTCCATGTTTTCACTGACCAACTTGATTGTATGTTGTAATTCTAAACAAAATTTTCATATGATGCCTGCAACGCATTAAAAAATTGCAAAAGGCATATTTACCACCGTGTTACATCACCGTTCCTTTTAAGTACACGTTTTAATTGTTTGGGAACTGACGATACAAATTGTTATAGTTTTCAACGTGGAAATTTCACCCATTCTTGCTTGTTACAAGACTTCAGCTGCTCAACCGTCTGTGGTCATCATTGCCTGATTCTCCTCTTTAGTATTTTCAATAGGACAACCTTCACCTCGTACCCAGAATGACTACGCAACAATAGCCTAACCCATGCTCTATGACAAAGTGATTGCTAATAAATTGTTTCTACAAAGTAACTTCAAAGTTCAGAGCTAATCATCCACTTGATAAATGTCTGAAAAATGTCTCCTATTGTTCACAACGACCACGCACAGTGATTCAGAGCTGAGACACATCACTTTTGTGCCACTAAGTGATCTTGAAGGAGTTCCACTTTAGAGTGGCCGATCAGGCGCTACTGGTTTGACAAGCACTAAAGCTAGAAAGCCGTTGGTTTCAGTATGAGTCATCGTAATTGGTCGGAGACTGGCCAAGGTGAGCTTGAGGCAGGGGCGACATGGGAGCTCGTGGTCATTTGCTTGGAGTCCTGTTTCTAAGGCAACCGCCAGCAGGCTGCTGAGTAAGGCTAGCGAAGCCCATCTGAAAAAAAGAATCACTAAGTGAGAGACAAATAGGCAGCAGGGCTACAGCAAGGCTTCAGATATTCATTTTTCATTTTTATTTAAGTTCATTTTTCTTCATATTCCTCTGCTCCATTCCTCTTTAGTCTGACATTCATTTTCTTTAATAGTATCCCCCCTCTCTTGCTCTCGCTCTCATACTCTCTCTCTCTCAGAATTTATCAGTGCCATCAGCTGAGTTCTGAGTTCCAGAAGTGGTATTACTCTAAACCCATGTCTGCTATTAAACTTTTCTCTACAGCCAATCAATGGCAGATAGAGGAGGCTGTTTGTCTTTCGCTCCTTGTCTCAGAGATAGAAAGAGAGAGAGAGTGGGGGATACATACTGTTCTGTTCCTTTGACTGGCACCATTCAGAACATTTCCTTCGTTCCGCATGCTGAGAGTATGCCAAAGCACATGATGTATGGTTTCCAAGCGTCCCTGTGATTTGACTCATCCTTACATATGAATAGTCCTTCAGATAGTAATACATTAGAATTTATTAGACTTCTAGAGACCTTTGATTTGAAGCAGCACATGGGCAGCTCTACCCACAAGCTAGGTCACATCTTGGATCTGGTCATCACTAAAGATTTAAACACAAATGTGTCTTCATTATCAGATCATGTCCATATTTTCTTTAAAATCAATTTAGGAGTAGAGAAGAAAGTACCTGAAAGTTACTTTTAAAACAGTTGAGAAGTTTAAAAATATTTATAATAATTCAGCGAATACAGATCTGACTCCATCCTGTAATGATCTAGTCTCCAATCTAAGTTCTAGATCACAGGAAACCCTTGACATTCTCACTCCAGTAAAAAGGAAGAAGTGCAGGGATGAATGCAGGAATTTGCCATCTGAAGAGAAATAGTCATAAATCAGAGTACTTATGGAGGAAAACTAAACTGCAGGAACATTATATTCTCAAAGGGCAGATCTCAGTCTATAATAATGCTATGAAAATATCCAGACAGTCATATCTCTCCAGTGTAATGAATAAATATAAAGATAATACCAAAATCTTTTTTTCCACCATAAACCGACTAATTAACCCTAACTTATGTGCTAGTGTGTTTAATGATGATTTATCTTCTAAAGTCTGTGAAGAGTTCGCAATTCATTTACAAAATAAAATAGACCTGATATGACAGGTTGTAGCTCAGCAGAGTCAAACGAGCTACTATAATGTTCCTGATAAGCCAGCTACATCAGTAATGACATCTTTTTCTGTTATCAACTATGAGGAGCTCATGACTATTATAAACAAACTAAGATCATCCACATGTGATCTTGACTCTGTTCCTACTTCATTCCTTAAGATGGTTTGTGATTGTGTTTTGATTGTGTTCAAAATGATGTTTTAACTATTGTAAATTGTTCTCTGTCGACAGGTGTTTTTCCAGATGTTTTTAAAACTGCCCTGGTGAAGCCTCTGCTAAAAAGAGTAGCATGGATCCTTCTGTACTGAATAATTTTAGACCAATTATAAACCTACATTTTCTAAGAAAAGTCTTAGAAAAAGTTCTTTACAAACAACTAAATATGTATCTAATATCAAACAAGTTATGTGAGAAGTTTCAGTCAGGTTTTCGTTCCAACCATAGTACAGAGACAGCACTGATTGCCGTTATGAATGACTTCAGGCTCAGCGCTGATGCACAAAATCCTTCCATTTTGGTTTTATTGCATCTTCTGGTGGATCATCCTCAGCACTGCAATAACACTGTGGTTGTTACTGTGTGTTGCACTGGTCTGAGTGAATCAGACACAGCAGTGCTGCTGGAGTTTTTAAACACTGTCCACTCACTGTCCACTCTATTAGACACTGAGTCCACCTTGTAGATGTAAAGTCAGAGACGATAGCTCATCTGCTGCTGCACAGTTTGTGTTGGTCATCCTCTAGTCCTTCATCAGTGGTCACAGGACGCTGTTGATGGGATATTTTTGGTTGGTGGACTATTCTCAGTCCAGCAGTGACACTGCTGTGTCTGATCCACTCAGACCAGCACAACACACACTAACACCACCACCACCAATATGACAGTGTTACTGCAGTGCTGAGAATGATCCACCACCCAAATTATACCTGCTCTGTGGAGGTCCATGGTTTCCTGACCATTGAAGACCAGGTTAAAAGGGGTCTAAAAAGGATATGCAGCGAAACAGATGGACTACAGTCTGTAACTGTAGAACTACAAAGTGCATCTATATAGTAGGTGGAGCAAATAAATTGGATAATGAGTGTAGAAACAAGGAGGTGGTCATTAAGTTATACCTGATCAGTGTATGTATAACTAAAGAATATTGGACATTTATACCCAATATATAGACCACTCATGTGAAAAGAATGGTGGTAAAGGCAAAGGCTCAGGCCTATCATGAGCTGTATGAGAGGCTGGACAGTAAAGAAGGAGTAAAGAACTTGTATCGTTTGGCTCAACAGAGAGATGGAGCTGGAAAGGATGTACAGCAGGTTAGGCTGGTAAAGGATAGAGAGGGAAATGTACTAGTGAGTGAACAGAGAGTGTTGAGTAGATGGAAGGAGTACTTTGAAGAACTAATGAATGAGGAAAACGAGAGAGAGGAGGACAACGGGGGGAGAGATAGTGGATCAGGAAGTGCAGAGAATTGGTAAGGTGGAAATGAGGGCAGCTTTGAAAAGGATGAAGAATGGAAAGGCAGTTGGTCCAGATGACATACCTGTGTAGGTATGGAGATGTTTAGGAGAGAAGGCAGTGGACTTTTTAACCAGGTTGTTTAACAAAATCATGGAGAGTGAGAGGATTCCTGATGAGTGTATTGGTCCCCATTTTTAAGAACAAGGGTGATGTGCAGAGCTGCAGTAACTACAGAGGTATAAAGTTGATGAGCCACACCATGAAGGTATGGGAAAGAGTTGTTGAAGCAAGGCTAAGGTGAGAGGTTCAGATCAGTGAGCAGCAGTTTGGTTTCATGCCCAGAAAGAGTACCACAGAGTCCCTCAATTTTTGCATTGAGAGTGTTGGTAGAGAAGTACAAAGAAGGTCAGAAGGAGCTGCATTGTGTCTTTGTGGATCTAGAGAAGGCATATGATAGGGTGCCAAGAGAGGAACTGTGGTACTGTATGAGGAAGTCAGGTGTAGCTGAAAAGTATGTTAGGGTGGTGCAGGACATGTATGAGGATAGTGAGACACTGGTGAGGTGTGCAGTTGGAGTGACAAATGGTTTCAAGGTGAAGGTAGGGTTACATCAGGGATCAGCTTTGAGCCCCTTCTTGTTTGCAATGGTGATGGACAGGTTGACAGATGAGGTCAGGCAGGAGGCTCCATGGACCATGATGTTTGCAGATGACATTGTAATCTGTGGTGAGATTAGAGAGCAGGTGGAAGAGAATCTGGAGAGGTGGAGGTTTGCACTGGAGAGGAGAGGAATGAAGGTCAGTAGAGATAAGATGGAATACATGTGTGTGAATGAGAGGGAGGCAGGTGGAAAGGTGAAGATGCAAGGAGTAGAGGTCGTAAAGGTGGATGACTTCAAATATCTTGGGTCAACCATCCAGAGCAATGGACAGTGCAGAAAAGAGGTGAAGAAGAGGGTGCAGGCAGGATGGAGTGGGTGGAGACGGGTGTCAGGGCTGATGTGTGACAGAAGGATAGCAGCAAGCGTGAAAGGGAAGGTTTACAAGACAGTAGTGTGTCCTGCTATGATGTATGGTTTGGAGACTGTGGCTCTGTCTAAAAGACAGGAGGCTGAGCTGGAGGTGGCGGAGATGAAGATGTTGAGATTTTTGTTGGGAGTGACAAGGATGGACAAGATTAGAAATGAGCAAATCAGAGGGACAGTGAAGGTGGAGCAGTTTGGAGATAAAGCCAGAGAGGCCAGATTGAGATGGTTTGGACATGTGTTGAGGAGGAATAGTAGATATATTGGGAAAAGAATGTTGGAGATGGAGCTGCCGGGCAGAAGGAGAAGAGGTAGACCTCAGAGAAGGTTTACGGATGTAGTGAAGGTGGACATGGAGATGTAAAAGTAGAGGAGGCAGTGGATAGGGCAAGATGGAGGCAGATGATCCGCTGTGGCGACCCCTAAAGGGAGCAGCCGAAAGAAGAAGAAGAAGAAGAAGAAGAAGAAGAAGAAGAAGAAGACGAAGAAGAAGAAGAAGAAGAAGAAGAAGAAGAAGAAGAAGATATAGACCACTCATACATGTCTAATAGGTGGGGAATTTATGTAACATCCAAAAGATAAATATGGGTAAAAACCGTACATAAGAACGCAAAAAACATGTTCATAACATTTAATGTAAGCAAACGTAAAGAGAGCTTTTCTGCTGGTCCATTCATCATAACATTTTTATATAACATAAAGCATTTTGAATTTAACGCCAGATTTTCTGATGTTGAACTGCTTCCTGAATAATCATAATCTAGGATGTGCACCTCTAATCTGCATCTTTGCAAGATACCTTTGACTTTCATTTCCTGAATCAAATTCGTCCTAAAACCAGCCACCTCCAGATCAGTCTTCTTCTGTGCTAATGTTAATCACTACTAATGCTGCTCCTGACCTGACTGGCCGGTGTTCAGTGAAGGAGATGAGAATGAATGGAGAGAGGAAGCGTGAAATGGCTGTTCCAGTGACTAATGGGAATGAGTCACTGTGCAGTGCGGCCGCTAAAGTGAACACGTCTGACTCAGTGAGCATGACACGCCAGCGTGACAAACAGATGTCACTTTCAGGTGGAGGGACACGCTGTATTATCGCACTCTTCCTCCTGTCAGACGTTCATGATGGTCTGAACGTCTGAACGTGGGTATGAAGGTGTCTTATTGAATAGCTTCAGCTCTGCACTCAACTGCGCTTCACACTGAACATTAGCTCCTCCACACTACTCAGCTTTGATGGGCAGCAGAATAATGGATCTGTCACTCGAAATACAGAACAAGATTTAAATGTAAAAACAAGACTAGATAAAATCAGTTACTGATCCATGAGATGTTAAAGCAGCAGATTGTTCAGACAGTACAGTGAAAATGTGCTCTAGAAAAAACGTGTTGAATTCTCCCATGAGTTAGTTCAGTTCATGTTGTTTGGTGCGGACCTGAATACACACATGTCAAAACCAAACTAAATAAAAGTTGGACAGGTCCTCACCAACCAAGGTGGATCTGAAAGCTCCTTCTAGCTAAAATGGAGATTCTGATTGGCTCTGCTGCTCAGTTTTACTCTGCCTGTTTGTGCTGAACAGTGCTCCATGCAATTTAAGGAATTTGGAGGTTTTTATGTACACAAACTGAACTCAAAAATTAGCAGAGCACCGCATCACCACAGAACTTTGAAAAGTGGTTCTGCCGACCCTGAAGTAAATTATATATCTACAAAGCTTCTAAAGAGGACTCTCTAAATAAAGTGTTCCCAGCACACCATTATTGTCATTATATTGCATATTGTGATTTCATGTAATTGTATTTCATGACATTTCAATAGGCCTCACATTTGCACAATTGGAGAGGGGCATGGAATGCTGGAGTGGGAAAACATAATAACAACGTTATTAACTGGTTAGTGGCTCTGAAAACAAATCAGAACAAAATGCTAAGACTATTCACCAGATTTCACCACATTTTAAAATAGCTGAACTCTACATTGTTATCTGTGATTAATTACATTCTGTGAAAAATATCTTTTTCTTTATTTCCTATATCATTTAATATCAGTGAATAGCATTGAGCCCTTTATACCTTAACTTGATAGGATCTAATGATGCTGATGAGCTGCAGTGTACAGAAAAAATAGCCTCATTAAACTGGCAAATACATTCAAGGAGGTTGATGTAAAAACCCCTGTGTGTCTATGTGTGTATTCATGAAAGTATTATTTTTTCTAGTCACTCTGGAGCATCTGCCAAATAACTAAATGTTAATGTGAAGGTAAATGTGAAAGACTATCCTCCAGATCAACAGTCCTCCTCTGTTTTCAGTGAAAGACTCTATTGCAGGCCTGAAGCCCGGGCATTTCCGGCACAGTCCATGTTGACAGGGGTGACAGACCCCAGGGGAGCAAACTGTCATCACACACACACACACACACACACACACACACACACACACACACACACACACACACACACACACACAGAACTGGGCAGGGCAGGGCAGGAAAAGGCTGGGCAGGACTCATAACAGAACCAAGTGTTCTAATGTAGGATTAAAAATAGCCTATCTACTCCACTTCCATCCTTGTCCATGTCCTTTCTCCTGAAGAGTCATTACTTTAACTTTGTTCTTCTATTCAAAAGCATTTACATTTGAACACTTTGGCAACAAGACATATTTTATTAATAGCCATTTGCATCACCAACAGAAATTTCCCATAGTTTTTTACAGAGCTTGTTGCTCCAAAAAAGAAACCAATAGTTTTGTTGGATTTACAAACTGAAAATATGTCAGTAAAAGTACGAACTATATTGTCCTTAAGTTACTCATGTAAATTAGACAAAAAGTAATGAAAGTAAATTTCATTTAATTTATTCTGCTCCAACAAGAGTTGTGACCCATATGAACTGCACTGAAACGTTTCTGTTTCATTCCATTGTAACGGTTGGGAGCGAGGAGGCGGACACATGTGCTGAGGTTAGCAACATTTATTAAGGTCATAGTCTAGACAGTCCAGGTTCAAACATCCAACATGGAGAGCAGGAGGGACAGACATGATGAAATGAACACTGAATCAAACACCAAACACCACGCAAATACAATACATCAAACAATTTAGACAATTCAGACAAAGACCAATCAAGACAAAGGGCAAACACAGGGTTTAAATACAACAGGGCCAACAAGGGATCACAAGACACAGGGGAAACACAGGTGAGAACAATCAGGGGCGGAGTCACTAAACAAGGGGGCTGGACTACAAAACCAAAACAAAGAACTCACAGGCTAAACCAAAACACAACACTAACACATGGACAGGACTGGGAGGGGCCAGTCGTGATATCCATCAACAACTGAACCTTATGTTGAGGTGAAGTTTGTATTTACTAACTCTTTACTGTTTGATTAATCAAAAATGGGTGGATAATTAAATTAAATGAATTCAACACAATGTTTTACTGAGCGTACAAGTGAAAAACATAATTTCTATGTATTTAAAGATGGCTTTTTCATCAACAGTACTTGCATATTATAGTCAGATGTGGGTAGATCAGCCACTCAAGTAGTAGTATTGTTACTTTGGTGAAATAGTGACTCAAATAAAAGTAACAATACTTTTTGAAAAACTACTTGAGTAGCAGTATAAATGTAGGAGCTCAAAAAACTACTTAAGTCCAGAGTATCTTATATCTTATCTTATCACTGTAACAGTGTGAGAACATGCGAAAGAAGAAAAAATACATTCCACCAGAAGCAATTGTCTTAAATGTTCACACACTGGATACACCCCATTCTACAAAAAGACATCTGGGTCTGGGTCATAGGGGCAGCAGCCTAAGCAAAGAGGCCCAGGCCTCCCTCTCCCCCGCCACCTCCTCCAGCTCTTCCAGAGGGATAACAAGGCGTTCCCAAGACAGTTGAGAGATATAATCCCTCCAACGTGTCCTGGGTCTTCCCCGGTGTCTCCTCCCTGTCGAACATGTCTGGAACACCTCCATAGGAAGGCGTCCAGAGGCCATCCTTGCCAGATGCCTGAACCACATCAACTGGCTTCTCTCAACGTGGAGGAACAGCGGCTCTACTCCAAGCCTGTCCCGAATCGCCAATCTTCTCACCCTATCTCTAAGGGAGAGCCCACGACCCTGTGGAGAAAGCTCATTTCGGCCACTTGTATCCACAATCTCGTTCTTTTGGTCACTACCCAAAGCTTGTGACCATAGGTGAGAGTCAGAACGTAGATTGATCGGTAAATTGATAGGTTCGCCTTCTGGCTCAGCTATCTCTTCACCATGATGGACCGGTATAGGGTTCGCATTACTGCAGACGCCGCACCAGCCTTTCGCTCCATCCTTCCTTCACTCATGAACAAAATCCCAAGATATTTAAACTCCTCCACTTGGGGCAAGAATTCACTCCCGATCTGGTCCGAGCATTCCACCCTTTTCTGACCATGGTCTCAGATTTAGAGGTGCTGATTTTCATCCCAGCCACTTCACACTCAGCTGCAAACTGGTCCAGAGAGAGCTGGAAGTCCCGGCCTGATGACGCCAACAGGACCACATCATCGGCAAAAAGCAGATGAAATCCTGAGGTCACCATACTGGACACCCTCCGCTGCTTGGCTGTTCCGAGAAATTCTGTCCATAAAAGTTATGAATAGAATTGGAGACAACGGACAGCCCTGGTGGAGTCCAACCCTGACTGGAAACCAATCCGACTTACTGCCAGCTATACGAACCAAGCTCCTGCTCCGTTTGTACAGGGACTGAAAGGCCCATAACAATGAGCCCTTCACCCCATATTCCCAGAGCACTCCCCACAGAATCCCCCGAGGGATGCAGTTGAATGCCTTCTCCAAATCCACAAAACACATGTGGACTGGTTGGGCGAACTCCCACACACCCTCCAGGCGAAACCTGCATTGTTACTGTTGTAGCTGAGATTCAACTATCATTCAGACTCTCTTCTCCAGCACCCCTGCATAGACCTTACCGGGTAGGCTGAGAAGTGTGATCCCTCAGTAGTTGGAACACACCCTCCGGCCCCCTTTCTTAAAAAGCAGGACCACCACCCTAGTCTGCCATTCCAGGGGGACCACCCCAGATGTCCATACAATGTTGCAGAGGTGTGTCAGCCAAGACACATCCAGAGCCCTCAGGAATTCTGGGTGGATCTCATCCACCCCTGGTGCTCTGCCACCAAGGAGTTTTTCAATCACCTTGGCTACCTCAGCCGGAGTAATGGATGGACCCTCGCTCGGATCTCCAAGCTTTGCCTCCTCTGGGGAAGGATCATTGGTGGGATTGAGAAGATCCTTGAAGTATTCCTTCCACCGTCCAATGATGTCCCCAGTCGAAGACTGCAGCCCCCCAGCCCCACTGTATACAGTGTTGGTCGGGAACCACTTTCCTCTCCTGAGGCCCCTGACGGCTTTGCCAGAACCTTCTCGGTGCCTGTCGATAGTCTTTCTCCATGGCCTCACCAAACTCCTCCCACACCAAAGTTTTTGCCTCAGCAAACCCCGAAGCCGCAGCCTGCTTGGCCCTTCGGTACTCATCTTTTGCCTCCAGAATCCTACAAGCCAACCAGGCCCGATAGAACTCTTTTTTCAACTTGACAGCTTCCTTTACCCGAGGTGTCCACCGGCGGGTTCGGGGATTGCTGCCACGACAGGCACCTACGACCTTGCGGCCACAGCTCCAATCCGCTGCATCAACAATGGAGGCATGGAACAGTGCCCACTCGGACTCAATGTCACCTTCCTCCTTCAGTATGCGGTCAAAGCTCTGTCGGATGTGGGAGTTGAAGATCTTTCTGGTAGGTTCCTCTGCCAGACGTTCCCAACAAACCCTCACAACTCATTTGGGTCTGCCAGGCCTGTCCGGTATTTTGTGAACACACTAGACAAACAAAAAAGACTATAAAATGTCAAGATGTTGCACTAAAACACTCACAATCATTCCTCAGCCTTTCAGCTTTAGTCCAATGTATATTCTTCTAACATCTGCATTTTAATACTCATCATGTTGCTTGTCACATAAATTTTAATGCCCTGCCACAAGCAAACCAGCTGCTCTCCTGCCATTGTGATACACATTTGCTTGGACTACAACCATGACAACAGAGCTCTGTTTGGTGAGACTGATTTTTAACACATCTACAACCAAGATAATCAAACTTGGGACTATTATAATATCAAACTCAGCATTGCAGCCCATCAGTTTAAGACTCAGAAATAATATACATGTGCTCATTCTCAAAACATATTTAAAATTGGGCTCATAATAAAATGGTGTAGCCACTGTTCGTCATCAGTTGTGGTACCCACTCATAATAGTAAGGCAATATGAGTCAAAAATGTAATAAAAGTTACATATGGTAACCCTGCACTTAGAGCAGAAATTAGAGATTAAACATTTGGGGCCACAACAGCCAGAGGATTTTAACATTAGTCAGTCTGGAAAGGATAAAAACTGCTCCTTCAGTCCAGAGAGGTTCAAGAGAAAAATATGACTAACTGTGAGTGTAACTAAAACACTCTTCTGCTTTCCTTGCCTGCCCTTGCTATGCAGTCACCTGAATTTATTCATGGATTGAAAAAAAAGCTTTTGACAAGTTTGCCCAAATGAAAGAGCATCATGCATCTTTTCTTTTTGGTGAGACATTTTGCATTATTACACGGCATGTTATTCATAATGCCCAGAAAGCAGCATGTTTCCCTGCTCTGATATGTTGCTTTGGATGTGTATTTGCAGACCACAGTGATCATACATTGATAAATAACTTTGGATTAGTAATATGATGCTGAATAACAAGGTTTTGTGAGATCTAACATTGTCATATCACTCATATTCCTGTCTGCACTTCCAACAACTATTGCGCCACGTTATGTTACTGAATTTGTGATTTCACTAATGGAAATATTTACAAATGGAAAAAAGCACAAATATGCTTTACTAGAGGTGAGAAATATCAACATTTAAAAATACGGAAAGTATGAATCCATCAAAATTCCAACGGCACATGTATAACTGAATAAATGCAACAAGTTACTGCCCACCTCGTCTGACCCTCAGACTCTCTGCCCTCACAGGAATGGAAGATATTTTGCACTCAGTCTTGGTCACAACTACAGGATATGGTAATCTGGATTCTGATTGGCTATCTGCATGTCTGTGTATAAGCACTTCCGTGCAGTGTTTTTATCATTCAGACGTGAATTTGAGTTTTGTTTTTCCAGCTAAATTCTAGTAGCAATCGCAAACGAGCAAGAGGGAAAAACAGTTGCTTCACATGACAAAAGTGAGCTTTTTAGAGCAAGAGTTGAAGTGTCTGTGGGATTTTTACAATTGCCTCCCCCTACATACCACTGTGATTGTACATTTTGCATGTAGGTCAAAAGGCCTCTTTCCAGCAAAGTAGGCAATTCTTGGCCATGTTATGAAGTGAAAACTACCAGATTCTCTGTTGACATGCTTGCGATGCTACTGACCACACATGGACACACACACAGGCAGAAAAGAGACACACAGAGAGAGACGAATAGTATGCTGAGCTAGTATGTGACCCAGTTTGGCGGTGTTCTAAGCTTGTGTCCACATCTAAACCCAGCCAGAGCAAGGGTCATGACTGCTGGTGTCAAACAGCGAGGCGTCCCACTGTCTGCTGGCCAAGGACTGGTATATATGTGTGTGTATGTGTGCCCACTGTCTGCAGGCAAAAAGCGGGGGGGGGTAACATTGATAACTCATGCAACCTAGAGCCCACCATCACTGTACAATAACTATACCTACAATAGCCTCAGAAGGCAAAAGAATGGGGAATTTAAATAAAAGAAGAAAACAAAAGAGATTTGTTCATGAAGCTGACACTGTGATCACACACACACACACACACATTCAGATTAATGTTTGCGCTAGATTACCAGTGTGTATGCAGAGAGGAAGACCTGACACACTTTCTGTGGCCCGCTGCCTGTCACCGTGGTGATGGAGTTCCCAGAATCCCCTCTGGCATCTGCTCCCTAGTCAGTTCTGCGATTAACCTGCTGCTGCGTTCACCTCAGATGTCCGCACGCGCTGCCAAAATCTGTGGACGTGGACTGCACTGGATTACTTGAACAAACCGTTCTGTCTGCTTTGAACATGAGCCACACTTACAATTACTGTTACACGCTGACAGGGATAAAGAAATCTAATGCCATTTAGGTTTAGCTCAGCATCCACCACTACCAGCAGACTTAATGAGGAACCCTCACTGACTTCTACTGCAGCCAAAATGCTTCTAAAACTGTGTTTGATTACATTTTTGAAAATCATCTCCTTTTATTCCAAATTAGCTAGTTTTCATTCCTAAGCCCATAACAGGTCCGGTCTGCTGTCACTCGCTATTTTCACTGAATAATAACTCATTTTACACATCACTGAATAACAGGCTTTATGATGTGATTGTCCCTGCATGATGTTAAGCCATTAAAATCTAAGCCAGTTTAATGACTTACAGGCGTAGTCCAGCAGTAGCCATAACCTTTATCTGCCACATCTGTAACGCAGACAAAAATGTCCCCAAGAACAGAAAGTCCATTGACTCAAAACCAACTTATAATAGACGCCCATTGCTTCTGCCCATTGTTTTCAATCATAAGTATATTTCGAATCAACAGGCTTTTTTTTCTTTACTAACTACAGGAAAATCATAACACAACATAAATCTGAGATATTTTACTGTGTGCAGCCGACAGAGTTTAGGCTGAAAAATTTTGGAGCATTTCTTTAAGCCTAATTTTAAACCATTATATTCATAAATGTGAAAAGACATCCTCATATTCATAAATGATGAGTCATTCTTAGATAATTATCTGCAGCCTTTGTCATGCAAAACTCTTCATCTGACACAAAAACCTCTGCTTTAACTTGCAATGGCCCAAAGCCCTTTTTTCCTTTATATTACTATTGTATAATTTCTCAGACATGCATGCACGCACTAAACATTTTGTAAAGCCAATTTATTTTTTAACGATACATAGTGCGCAGAGGTCACCAACTTTCTGCAGATTCAATCGCTAGAGACCTCCAAACTTCATGTGACCTTCAGATTAGCTCAAGAACATCGTAGAGAGCTTCATGGATTGGGTTCCATGGCCCGAGCAGCTGCATCCAAGCCCTACATCACCAAATACAATGCAAAGTGTGAAATGCAGTGTTTTAAACTGCGGCCACTGGACTGAAGAGCAGTGGAGACGTGTTCTCTGGCATGACGAATTACACTTCTCCATCTGGCAATCTGATGGAGGAGTCTGGGTTTAGTGGTTGCCAGGAGAATGGTACTTGTCTGACTACACTCTGCCAAGTGTAAAGTTTGGCCCTTTAGTTCCAGTGAAAGGAACTCTTAATGCTTTAGCAGATTTTGGAAATTTCATGTGGGAACAATTTGGTTACGGCCCACCAATGCACAAAGGTCCATAAAGACTTGGATGAGCGAGTTTGGTGTGGAAGAACTTGACTGGCCTTCACAGAATCCTGAGCTCAACCTGATAGAACACCTTTGGGATGAATTAGAGCGGACACTGCAAGCCAGGCTTTCTCGTCTTGCATCAGTGTCTGACCTCACAAATGCGCTTCTGGAAGAATGGTCAAAAATTCCCATAAACACACTCCTAAACCTTGTGGAAAGCCTTCCCAGAAGAGTTGAAGCTGTTATAGCTGCAAAGGGTGGGTCGGCATCATATTAAACTCTATGGATTAAGAATGGGATATCACTCTAGTTCATATGCGTGTGAAGGCAGACGAGCGAATACTTTTGGAAATCTAGTGTATGGGGCCTGGATCAGTCGCTTGAGTGACCCTGTACTGCAGCCACAAGGCGTGCTGGACTGGGGACCTGATCAACACTACATCGCAGGTTCGTGGCTGCCTGGGTCGGCAGCCATTCACTAGCTGTTCTTGGGTTTGAAAAAGGCACTATATAAATTTAACTTATTAGTATATTCTTATTAAACTTAACACAGTGCCACAAGTGCTTGAGATGTTCCCATGTGGCTCCATGGCCTGCACTGAGCTGATAGATGTTCATTATATAGACATTGCAACAGTAACTACAGGAGGGGAGGCTTGTCAGGATGTTTACAGAAAGTAAACTGAATTTAAGGGAATTCATTGTGTAACTATGTATTGAATAATTAATTATGTGATTAATAGAGCTGGCTAATCCAGATGCAAAAAGTGAAATCCCCCCCGGGATTTTGTTATAACTGCCTGCACACCCTGGGAAGTTTTTTTTTTTTTTTTTACTTTTTGGACCTGGATTACCCACCTCTAGTGATTACATATAAATGATTGTAATGTAAGTCGATTGTATAGGGTATTAAAATGACAATCATTACTCTACACTTCTGAAGGTTAATATTACATTTACGGCATTTGGGCTGACATTATCCAGAGCAACTTACAATTTGATCATTTTACACAGGTTGGCAAAGGTAGTGTTAGGAGTCTTGCCAAGGACTCTTATTGGTATAGTGTAGAGTGCTGACTCAGGAAGGGATTGAACCCCAGTCTAGATCGTAGAAGGCAGCAGTATTAATCCAATTCCCATAGTGCGACCACATTCTACTGACTTCAGCTTTGGCCTAACCACAGAACTCAGATGACAGTGATGTTGCAACTATGCAGGGGAATAGCTAATAGCTACAAAAGAGCAACCGTATTAGTAAGCTTGCTTTGACTTCCACTTTACCTCTATGCTTAACCAATGCTTAGCACTGATGCTAAAATGGAACACATACGGCAGCCTGTGTATGAACCAGAGACCTGTTGCCATGGAAATTAGTCCTAAGGCAGGGATGTGTATGCCTGTTCCAGTCCAGTGAGGCACGGGACGTTTAGCTTTAGCACTAAGCTAAGCAGGGTGTGTTCAGAGAAGCTTAAAGGGACACTGAAGCTGCTAATTAACAGCACACCGTGGGAGAGAACAGGGACTGCATCAAGAGACTACTAATTGCAATCATTCATACAAGAGCAAATTCGAACACATGCACATAAATGTTGATGCTGATTCATGCAGGAATGTAATGGCTGATTAGTGATATTCACTCCCACTCATGTTCACTCATCCTCTTATTTGCACTGAGTGAATGAATGTTTGCTCTGCTCTCCATGCGGGCTTAGTGCGGTAATCTCCATTGGTGATGTCAAGCTGTGAGCGAAGCAATGCACGATGTGGCTAGATGCCTTCATTGCATTTGTGTGTGTGTTTGTGTGTGTGTGTGTGTGTGTTTATGTGTATATAAATACGCAATGATATTGAGCTCAGCTGGGATTGCCCGTGGCTCCCAGCAGGACAGAGAGTCAGGAATGTCACTAAGCATCACACACAGATAGACATACGTACAGATTGAGTGAATTGGAAATAAGCGGGTGCAGTGTGGCAGTAAACAGTATGATGTTTTAGATTTGGGAAGAAAGGGGTCTTGTCTAATTCGAGTGTTTGTGTGAGATAAAGCCTGAGGAGGGGCTTTGAGGCTTATTTGTCAGAGTGGCCCTCCTGCCCTGCTCCTGCTGCTGCCACCGCCACTGCTGGAATATGATTATCTTCAGTTGAAGCGAGTGGACAGTCTTCTGTAACCCCGCACTGGGAGGCAGAGATAACAGAGTTTGTGAAGCGCCTGAAGCAGAAATCAAGATATGTTCATTGGCACAAGAACCTGTTCTCGCTGTCCTGCACACACACCTGCACATGTGCACCTACACAAACATATAAACTGAGAAATACTCACATTCATTGCAGACAGACTTCACATACTAATCATCATAATAATTCAGTCATTGGATAGCATTCTATTCGTGTGTGTACAGTGTCATCCATAAGCACTGGGGCAATGATGACACAGTTACTATTTTTATCAAGAAAAGAATGGCAGATTTTTATGTTTATGTATTTGTGTCTAGCCTCAGAATATATGCAAATGTTTTGTGTTGTGTATAGATTTTAGTAGGGTCCAAAGGTCTGTGACTGCTTAGAAAATCTAGAATTGTTTATACATAATCCTGCAAATGAACAACAACAACAACAACAATAATAATAATAATTTTGAAAAATGTAGAAGAAAGAAAAGTTTTGACAAGTAAAATGTAGGAGAGATATTCAAGATTCTGCACTATTTCTAGGCCACTGTTCAAATCTATACAAATTTGTGACACTGTTGAGGGCTTTGTACAAAAAGGTACTTGTTTAGCATTGTTCCTTCTATTGAAGCTCGTATTCAGGTGACTCTTGGTTCGAGTTGATCTGCTCATCAGAAGCATTAAAAAAGGGGACAAGAACTAAGAAATTGTGAAGCTCATGCTAAAATTTATGTTATAACAAATATATATATATATATATATATATATATATATATATATATATATATATATATATATATATATATATATAAATTGTTATGATAAACTTTTCATGAAATTAAAAACAATGCAAAAAGGAGGCATTTCCTCCAGTCATCTCAGATTCTTCCTTCCTATGTTTGTCTGTGGACAAGTATAAATGTGCATAATGTATGTATAAGTAATGTATAATCTATATGTGATGTATAATACATGTATGTATGTAGGTAGGTACATGTGTGTGTATATGCATATTTGCATGCACTTTTAAACATTTACTCATATGTGTTTTCTTGCTTCATGTTTTAGATTATTTTGTATGTATTTATTTACATTTATTGAGTGATCTGCACAAGAATTCCTACGTCCATTGTGCAAATGGCAAATAGATAATCTTATAATAGGGTATCTATCTCGACATCTATCTCTGTCTTGTTTGTATGATAATGTGGTGAGCTAGTGGAGCACTTTCTGTTGCTGATAGATGGGAGTGGATAGGAAGGAGGCTGAAACATTTATGGCATGTTTTGGCAGACACTGAGCAAGTAACATTTTGATCATTTTGCACAGGTAGGTCAAGGTGACATTAGGAGTCTTGCCCAAGGACTCTTATTGGTATAGTGTAGGGTGCATGCCCTAGTGGGGGATTGAACTCCAGTGTAGAAGGCAAAGGGCTTAACCACTACACCATACCAATGCTGTAACATTGATATTTTTCTCCATGCATTGGTACATAGTAGCATCATCAAAACTCAGATAGTGTTTTAGAGGTGGGCAAAAGTCATTACATTTTATCCAAGATTACAGGAAAAAATGAACGAATGAATCACGTAATATGCATGTGATATAATGAATCACATAATATGCACTCTCAGAAATTAAGGTAGTAAACTGTCACTGGAGCAGTGCCTCTCTTGTTACTGGGGTTGTACCCTCAAGGATACGTCTCAGTGTCTTTAGTCAGGGAACATAGCTATACCATAATCCACTGAAATGATATTTTCTAAGTTGTATTGATTCCATACAACCTGTCTCGACTCCAGACTTTTTATTTTATTGTTCCGTTTTTAAACACTGGGTTATGGAAATGTACAAATATGTGGAAAAACATATTTAAGGTGCACAACAGATAACTTGAATGAAAAATGTATCAAAACCTTTACTTCTAACAGTGTGACAAAAGGTATAAAAAAGCAAGACAAAAGGGGTCATCATTGATTTCAGGTTGCCTTTAAGAGACTAACATCAATGCCACCAAAAGCTGCATGTCAGCTTCTGAAGCAGGTGAAATTTCAGTTTTCAGTTTGTCTATACTGACTTCCATTCCACACACATGTATGGTTGTTTACATCTCTCCTAATAAACCTTGCCATTTAAAGATGTTTAGAAGCCCAGAAATAATGTTCACTCTTGAAAAGTCAAGTTTAATCATAGCTGAGGTAAATTATCATCCACTTTATTTTCTTGCTTATGTACCTACTCAGTGTACAAAATGTCAGTGCTTTTCTGGCTTTTCTTCATGGTGTTTATTTTATCATCCCAACCAATGTCTTTACATAAAGGGGTTAAAAGGGGATTACTTGAATCCTTCCAGAGGTCATAATGTCTATAATGCCTGTATAGCCTTTTTCTTTACTGTCCAAAAGCACCAATGAACCTACATGTGTCTTCTGAGTTGTTAAATGTAATGGTGGTGATAGTAAAGTACTAAATCTGAAAAGAAATAAGTTTCCAAGGGTAGCTATTTTGCCTTACCAGACCATGAATGTATTTTACAAAAACATAGTTAAAAACTGAGGTAAAGCAATGTGTTAGGCATCAGGCAGTGTATTGTTATTCATTTGATGTAAAAGCTTTTGGCCAGGGAGCTTTTAGAGACCTTAAACTCTTCTGATGTCTGGTTCTTATCAGCACCACTGTGAACAATTCTGACTCAGCAAGCTTCTCTAGAGTGAAGCATGTCCAGAAATGTGTGCTGAGTCGGTGCTGCACTGTCCTGTCTGTTTACTGTGTCTAATGTCTGTTTAATTTATCGTATTTATTATATTATTTCTAGCTTAATTTTTTTGTTTGCACACAATGTCTGCATGTTCGCACTTTGTACTTTCTGTTCCTTGTTGCACCGTGTTGTTCCTGGAGGTGTGTGATTTCATTCCACTGTCTACTTGTACATAGATGGAATGACAATAAAAGCCTCTAGACTTGACTTGATGTCATACACTGTTAACCATAATTATGTAAATGTTGAAAGTTTGGTGGAATTTCCCTTCAAGCTCTTTAGATAAAATATGGGAAAAATGAAATTGAAAGAAAATAACACACAGTGTTGTCTTTGGAATGCTGTAGCAATGCTTTAGCAAATATATTTTATCATTCTGAAATTTCAGCAACATTTGGATCCAAGTCGTCCACTTACAGATGCATTGACCAGACACAGACAACAGACGTGTGAATGTGTATTCTTGATTTTACCCCTTGATTCGTCCCTTGTTGTCAATTATATGAAATTATAAGACAAGACAAATACTGAAACCCAATAAATGTCTATGAAACTACAATAAGCAGTTTTATAGACATGCTGATCACAGCTTTGAGGCATTCATGGAAAAGAGATGGATACGGTAAACAAATAAGGGAATTTTGCTACTCTTTTATAGCCAGGCAAGGGCCTTAGGCTTTGTTTATCACACCTGATAGTCCACGGTATTTAGAGAAGATTTGGAAGCTGAGAAAAATCAATGGCTTAGCTTTATCACTCTATGAAGCTGTACTGAAACTCTTTCATTTCTGCAGTAACTGTAAAGTAAGTATAATTGTTGAGAGAAATAATGCAGCAGTGATTGATCCAGGCAGTGGGGAGGTATGGGGCGTATCAGAATAGAGGGAGGAAAGAAGGAGCAGCACGGCTGGAGAAATGGCACGGCTATTAAAGGAGAAGCCTGCAGGCCTTCCAAAAGAACTATAGGTTCTTTTACTGACGTCAGTTCAGCCAATCAAACCCAGATGGGTTCTGTGCCCAAGGCATCAGTGCTGCTTTCTGCTTCTCTGTGTGAAACAGATCCCAGTAAAGAGGTCTAGATGTGCGAGATTGTGTGTGTGTGTGTGTGTGTGTGTGTGTGTGTGTGTGTGTGTGTGCCATACTTACCAACCATCAGAGCTCAGATCAGACAGATCTATTGAACCCCAGCATGGGACCCGGAGGTCCTTCTCTAAAACATAAAAATGATGTTTTAGACAATCTTTGATTCAGGCAGCCAACTGTAATCCATTATCAAATGGACTGTATGACACATACTTCATTTAAAATAATAAAAAATATAACTTGGGCCTCAATAGCTCTCAAATGATGTTGTGTCATTGTGTGGCCATGCTTAAGAAATCACAGAAACAGCACCAAATAGTACATTGTCAAAATATGCGTTGACACATTTTTTTTCCAAAAGGCAAATGAAAAACAGGAGTTTCCAAAACATGAGTTAAAAAAAATTATTAAAATATGTAGAACTGAAGTGGAGAGGGGACCAAGACACCCATGAAAAATAAATAAATAAATATAGAATATTGGCAAATCAAACAAAGAAGCTGTTGGTGTTCACAGAACAATGGACTGACTCCAGTCCTGACTTGCACTCAATTTTGAGTTGCACTCAAAATTATTCAACCCCCTCAAAGTGCAAGGCAGTTTGGTAATATCAATACAGTTTAATGAAAATCTGTCAACCAAGGCTTTAGTAAACAGTGAAAGAACATTTATTACAACATGTTCAAGCAATTTTGAGAACATAAAGTTGAGTTCACTGCTAACAGCTCAAAAGAAAAATCAGCCTCTCCAAAAATTTCCATGTGCAAAATTATTCAGCCCCCAGAGTCAGTATTTTATGGCGCAACCTTTACACTTAATAACTTCCAATAAACATTTCTAGTAAGCTTCTGACATTTCTTTACTGGAATCTTTGCCTGTTCCACATGTGCAAAAGCTTCCAGCTCATTAATGAGCTGCTCATGGGGGTTTGGACCTGAATTTTTCTGGAATGCTGCTTTGTGACAACACCTGTTGTAAAAAGCGCAATATAAGTAAACTTTGACTTAACTTGACTCTGGGGATTGTGTTCTTTGTTGTCTTAAGCCTTGTTTTACTTATGCCAGACATACTGCTGATCCATGGGTCCAAACAGTTCTAATTTAGTTTCACTACCCCATAAAACTCCACAGAATCTCCCAAAATACCACAGGCCTGTTCAAATTCTTTCTTGCATGTTCAAGTTAACTTTTTATTTACTTTTTTTCAAGAGTGGTGTGTGACGAGATGTCCAGGTATGAAATCCTTGCTTGTGTAGAGTTCTTCTAACCGTGTTTACGATTACTTTTGTTCCTGTCTTCATTGGGTCCTACTGGAAGTCATTGGCAGTAATGTGAGAGTTACTCTCAGCTGTTCTGTTCAAATGTCTGATTCATCTTGATGAAATCTTGTTCTTTCTTCCACTGTGTGAGAGCAGTTTTTTCATTATCATGTCTGCTGCTGAGCTTCAACACATGCATGAATGGGATTTATTTACACTATATTTCCAAAAGTATTCACTCACCCTATGAAATCATTGAATTCAGGTGTTCCAATCACTTCCATGGCCACAGGTGTATAAAACCAAGTAACTAGGCCTGCAGACTGCTTCTACAAACATTAGTGAAAGAATGGGTCGCTCTCAGGAGCTCAGTGAATTCCAGCATGGTACCGTGATCGGACGCCACCTGTGCAACAAGTCCAGCAACAACTAAATATTCCACAGTCAGTGGTATTATAACAAAGTGGAAATTGATTGGGAACGACAGCAACTAAGACACGAAGTGGTCGGCCGCGTAAAATGACAGAGCAGGGTCAGTGGATGCTGAGGTGCATAGTGCGCAGAGATCACCAACTTTCTGTAGTCAATCTCTACAGACTTCCAAACTTCATGTGGGCTTCAGATTAGCTCAAGAACAGTGTAGAGAGCTTCATGGAATAAGTTTCCAAGTGGAGTGCAGTGGAGATGTTTTTTCTGGATTGACGAATCTCCATCTGGCAATCTGATAAATGACTCTGGGTTTGGCGGTTGCCAGGAGAACGGTACTTGTCTGACTGCGTTGTGCCAAGTGTAAAGTTTGGTGGAGGGGGGATTATGGTGTGGGGTTGTTTTTCAGGAGTTGGGCTCGGCCCCTTAGTTCCAGTGAAAGGAACTCTTAATGCTTCAGCACCAAAAGATTTGGGAAGAATTTTATGCTCCAAACTTTGTGGGAATAGTTTGGGGACGGACCCTTCCTGTTCCAACATGACTGTGCACCAGTGCATAAAGCAAGGTACATAAAGACATGGATGAGCGAGTTTGGTGTGGAAGAACTTGACTGGCCTGCACAGAGTCCTGACCTCAACCCGACAGAACACCTTTGGGATGAATAAGAGCGGATACTGTGAGTAACTAACCCTTGTGGAAAGCCTTCCCAGAAGAGTTGAAGCTGTGATAGCTGCAAAGAGTGGGCCGACATCATATAACACCTTATGGATTAAGAATGGGATGTTCACACATGCGTGTGAAGGCAGATGAGTGAATATGTTTCGCAGCTGAAGCAAATTAATTGTCATTGTAAAGTTTCCAAAGGCTTAGTTGTGCAATTCTGTAGCCTTAGAGACTAGCTAGGGGTTGAATAATTATGATATGGTCTATTAAGAAAATGTCCTTGTACTCTGAAATCTGACATACATTTACAATGTCAATTTGAATAGGTCACTTCACTGATACAGAGGTTAAAAACATTCTGGGTTTCATAAAAGCTTGATTTTATAAATCCTTACAAACCCAGCAGGGGTTAAATAATTTTGAGTGAAGTTATATGTATGTGGGTGAGAAGGGGAAATGCTTGCTCTAATCAAATACATTAGCAAGTTCTTAAGGGCAGTGCTGACAAGAAACAAACAGGTCGATTTTCATTTCAAGCCACTTTAAATCCTACTTCAACATTTCCTCCTTTTCCCTAGCATCACTTCTGAAGCACATTAAACATTAAAGACAAACTATCTGGGGCAGATTTCATAATGTTCTTTACAGCTAAACAAGGCCTAGTGCTAACAGCCTATTAGCACTGTGTGCCATAATGATCAAGTTTTCTTCCAATGGCTTTGAACTTCTTTACATAACTGTACCACTGAGCATTTTTGTTTGCCTTATTACTTACAACCTAAATTCCAATAAAGTTGGGACGTTGTGTAAAACATAAATAAAAACAGTGATTACAGTGATTTGCAAATCCTTTTCAACCTATATGCAATTGAATAAACTACAAAGACAAGATATTTAATGTTCAAACGGATAAACTTTATTGTTTTTTGCAAATATTCACTCATTTTGAATTTGATGCCTGCAACAGTTCCAAAGAAGTTGGGACAGAGGCAACAAAAGACTGAAAAAGTTAAGGAATGCTCAAAAAACACCTGTTTGGAACATTCCACAGGTGAACAGGTTAATTGGAAACAGGTTAGTGTCATGACTGGGTATAAAGGGAGCATCCCTGAAAGGCTCAGTCGTTCACAAGCTGGGATGGGGCGAGGTTCACCACTTTGTGAACAACTGCGTGAGCAAATAGTCCAACAGTTTAAGAACAACGTTTCTCAACGTGCATTTGCAAGGAATTTAGGGATTTCATCATCTACAGTCCATAATATCATCAAAAGATTCAGAGAATCTGGAGAAATCTCTGCAAGTAAGCGGCAAGGCAGAAAACCAACACTGAATGCCCGTGACCTTCGATCCCTCAGGTGGCACTGCATTAAAAACCGACATCTACAAGTGCAAGTTAAAACTCTGCTGTGCAAAGCGAAAGCCATATATCAATATGAAACGCCGTCGGCTTCTCTGGGCCCGAGTTGTGTCCTCCGGGTGAAAGAGGAAATGGACTGTCCAGATTGTTATCAGCACAAAGTTCAAAAGCCAGCATCTCTGATGGTGTGGGGGTGTGTTAGTGCCCATGGCATGGGTAACTTGCACATCTGTGAAGGCACCATTAATGCTGAAAGGTACATACAGGTTTTGGAGCAACATATGCTGCCATCCAAGCAACGTCTTTTTCAGGGACGTCCTGCTTATTTCAGCAGGACAATGCCAAGCCACATTCTGCACATGTTACAACAGCGTGGCTTCGTAGTAAAAGAGTGCAGGTACTAGACTGGCCTGCCTGCAGTCCAGACCTGTCTCCCATTGAAAATGTGTGGCACATTATGAAGTGCAGAATACGATAACGGAGACCCCGGACTGTTGAGCAACTGAAGTTATACATCAAGCAAGAATGGGAAAGAATTCCACCTACAAAGCTTTAACAATTAGTGTCCTCAGTTCCCAAACGCTTATTGAGTGTTGTTAAAAGGAAAGGTGATGTAACACAGTGGTAAACATGCCCCTGTCCCAACTTCTTTGGAACATGTTGCAGGCATCAAATTCAAAATGAGTGAATATTAGCAAAAAGCAATAAAGTTTATCCATTTGAACTTAAAATATCTTGTCTTTGTAGTTTATTCAATTGAATATAGGTTGAAAAGTATTTGCAAATCATCGTATATGTTTTTATATTTTACACAACGTCCCAACTTCATTGGAATTGGGGTTGTAATATGTCCATGGTTCATCTTTTAATCAGCAGCTATATATCTCTATAAAACTTAAACTGTGAAATTCAAAAATATGTTATAGCACATATAAAGCATAAAGCAACCATTTTTTCAGTTTTTGACATAATTTGAAAATGCCTGTTGTCCTTTGTACATTGTATGACGAATGGACTAAAAGAAATAGCCAAAAATGACTTGGAAAAACGTCTGGTTCCATTGACTTACATTAACAGTGAAGATGTTTTTTCCTTCTCCTGTAAAGTTACCGTTTTGGAGATGCAAGGTTTTGCTCCAACAGTAGCGATATATTGGCTAACTGGTTAGCAAAGTGTCTGGTTCTTAGCCTAGACATGCAAAAAGAGCAAGATTCATTAAACATGGTTCAAGCCTCAGTCAAACTATCTTGCTTTAATGACTGAGCAGTATTAGTATATCATATATGTATAGCTTCTCCCAAGCTTTTGTTGCTTCTAGCAGTGGTTACTAGCTCTGCTGCTGGAATAGCTGTACTAGAAGGGCTAATTAGCAAGCCCTTCTAGAGTCGAAGACAATGTGTTGGAGCAGGGGAACAACAAATTGTGCAGGGCAGAGGCAGCCCAGCACAGGCAATTCCCACAGAGTGAATGCATTTGGCCCTGGTTTACTCGGTCTTGTTAAGGGTTATGTGTGTAATTAAGGAAAGCCACAGTAAGCTGAGCAAAGCCCCGGAAGTGACGGCAGAAAAGGGCTAAGCTTTATCGGCTTTGGGTCAATAGTCAAAAAGCAGCTTTTGAGACTTTATTGGCATGACGATCTGCTCTTCCAACTATTCTGACTTAATCGTGTTTAGAATCATATTTGTGTTTTTTTCACCTTTGTACCATATTAGTCTCTCTCTCTCTCTCTCTCTCTCTCTCTCTCTCTCTCTCTCTCTCTCTCTCTCTCTCTCTCCCCCTCTCTCTCCATGTCAGTCTAACTGAGTACTCTGTTTGTGACAGCTAAAAGCCTAAAAGCCCAATGTCTGGTCAATAATAAATTTCCTCCCAGGCACTTCTCATGCTCCAGAGGAAAACCTCTTCCCACATACTCCCAAATTCTGATCTTCCCTCTTTCACCCACTCTGTCTTTCTCTCCTCTCTCTTTTCATCTCTCACTATCACTCTCTGTTGTTCTCTCCATCATTCTCTCCCTCTTGCGCACTCTCTCTCTCTGTCTCTCTTCCCTCGCATCTCTTTCATTCTCTCTCTCTCTCTCTCTCTGTCTTGTTCCCTCGCATCTCTTTCATTCTCTCTCTCTCTCTCTCTCTCTCTCTCTCTCTGTCTCTCTCTCTCTCTCTCTCTCTCTCTCTCTGTCTCTCTCTCTCTCTCTCTCTCTCTCTTATATGTGTGAGCATGTGTGTTTGTAATGTGCATGGATGCGAGTGCGTCACTGATCAGGGTTTATTCTGAGTGTTCCTTCAGGCACTCCACTGCCTCATGAGCATCGCTTTCATTTACCATCCACTACTGACAACCTGTCAACTCCAACCCCCCCCGCCCCCCCCCCCCCCCCCACACGCATCATTACTTACACAGCCTCACGGAAGATCTCCTTGAATGGGATTGCTCTTCTCATAATGGTCGCTGAGTTAGCCTTATTTAGTTATCAAAGACTTAATCGGTACCAGGTAGTGCCAAAGCCAGCACCAGTGACCGATAACCATGTTCTAACATTGTTAGCAATGTGTCATACACACACAAATGTCTTTGCAGGTGAACTTCCCAATTCATTCTCCATCTTTCAACCACACATACGTACTCATGGATGTGGAAAGGTGTATTAAGTTGGAGTACTAAAATTTTATGGGTGGCGCTGTGCTAAAAATTATTTATCAGATTTATTCATTTGAGCTGCTTGCATAATTTACATCAAATGTGCTATAATGTAATAGACTGTCTACATACGGTTGTATGGAAAAGTTTGGGTACCCTTGGTTAAATGACGTTTCTTGACTTTTTTTTTAAGTGAAAATAAGTTAACACATCCTCTACAGAGAACACACTTCTGGACATTTTTATATAAAATAGGTGTTTATGTGCTGAATTTAATAATAGAAAAATAAAACATAAAACATGACTTGGCCAAAAGGCCCATTTAATATGTTTTATTTTTTCCCAACATGTTCACATTCAGCAAATAAAAAGAAATGGGGACATTCATGGGCTGGAGGTTAGGGAACCAGCCTTGTGACCGGAAGGTTGCTGGTTTGATCCCCTGAGCCAACAGCACGTGACCGAAGTGCCCTTGAGCAAGACGCCTAACCCCCAACTGCCCCCGGGTGCTGTGGATAGGGCTGCCCACCACTCCAGGCAAGTGTGCTCACTGGCCCTAGTGTGTCTGTTCACTAGTGTGTATGTGGTGTTTCACTGCAATATTATTATTCTGAAATCAGGGGGTGCTGTGGCTCCCTCAGCACCCTCACATTCTCCGTGTTGCATTTGTAGCCTGCATCTCTTCCTCTGTCATTGCTGTGCCCTTATGTTTCAGTTTAAGCTGTATGCATTAATTACAGATGCAGGTTTGCACACACAGGCCTCTGATTCAGTCTTCTACATCCCTAATCAACCACTTTAACCTCTACCTCCTTTTTCTAAACCAAATCGACAAGCTGCCAGATACCATTAGCCAGTCTCTGATAAAAAGTTACATAATTTGGCCTTCCACACCTTTCTGTGCACATTAGGTATTCCATCGGCCTCCACTGACTATATAGGAATGAGAAACACAACTCAAGCCTGAACAGTTGCTGACTCATCTCTGGACACAGGAGGTCAGTGAAGGCCATTTGGAGCACACCTCATTCATGAAATTTTTAACAACGTCTGTAACATCACGCAGCATATGCCACTGAGTCAGGTTTTAGTGGGCACATGGAACTGTATCTCAGCATGGAGCCACAGATGATATAATGTGTGTGAGATATAGTTCATATTAAGTTCACACTTCACTGTGTGGCTTTCACATAACAAACAGAGAGCAATTAGGATTGTTTT
This sequence comes from Pygocentrus nattereri, assembly GCF_015220715.1. Taxonomy (NCBI): domain Eukaryota; kingdom Metazoa; phylum Chordata; class Actinopteri; order Characiformes; family Serrasalmidae; genus Pygocentrus; species Pygocentrus nattereri. The sequence continues at coordinate 25,884,090 of NC_051214.1, forward strand.
CAAGTCGTTGCACAATAGACTTGGCCTCAGAGCTTGCAGTGCTGCACGTATTATGTGAGCAGTAGCCCCATAATGGGCGTGATATCTTTAATGCATAATCCATACAAATTTAAGGATTTTCTCAATCCCCTAAGCATACGGACCTAATGCCATCGCTAGAGAAAAGAGAGCGTAGCTTGCATAATAAATAAAACATTTCTGCATAATGTGACACTGTTAGCCACTGCTGCCATGATTTATATGGAAATGGGGAGTTTGGAAGTTCAAGGGTGAAAAAATGATATGATATGATTTTATATGAGAGTAATTTGTTATCTGATTCCTGTGAAATGTGTATCATAACACTGATGCCCTTTGCAATGGCTAGTGGCACTATGTTACATATAAATCAGCTATTTCAACAAAGGATATAGTGAAAATTATGGAAACACAATAAAGAATGTTCATACTCATTGGCCATTTTACCAGGTATAAATACCCAAAAGGTGCACTTTTCATCAACTTCCCCTACTGCAGCCCTCATTGAAATAGGATCACTGTAGGACCACCACGCACAAGATATTATTTGGATGATGGAGCAATCTCAGCGATTATACCAACAGCATAGTGAAATTGTAGTGCACATTGTAGTAGCATGAATGTCAGTTAGGTGTGTCTAATAAAGCAGTCAGTATGTGTCGACAGTGTTTTAAAACCTCAGCAACACTGCTGTGCCCGATGCAGTCACATCACTGTTAGGCTGAGAATAGTCCAACAACCTAAGGTGGTCCTATTTGGGTCCTTTTCCTTTGATTGACAGGATTGAGAGTGGTTGATCAATTGTGCATCAACAGATGGACAAAAGTCACTAATTACAAACCAAAATAAGGCATCTGTAGATGTACCTGACAAAAAGGCCAATGAGTACAAGCATTTCATGTTGTGTTTCCAGTATCTTGAACACACCTTGTGTATATATATGTATATATGTATAGTCACATGAAAAATACTTAATGTAGCATTTAGCTTTTATATTCTACCATTTTAAAACATGCATCAGAAATGTGTTCTCTGTGTGCTTTCACTTAGAAAATCAACTAAACAATGAGCACAGTAATTTGACCAGGGGTGGCCACATTTTAGCGTATGGCTGTGCACATTTTTGGTGCCTGCAACATGTGTTTGTCAAGTTTGAAGAATGTGGTTAAATATTCATTTATTAGTTTCTAATACAGTAACCTGTATTTCTATTAAATTAACAAATGCTGAAATCACAATTTACATAAAAACCTACAATGAAACCCCAAACTGAGCTGAATTTATCATGACTGAGGGTAACACCCTGACATACGGCATCAATGTTGATGACTCTAAGTACTAACACCAGCAGCACAGCTTCATTAAAATATTTAATGTTTACATAGGAAAACTCCTGAAACATGCTCATGACATTTTACTATTTGCTATTTTAGATGAAAATAATAGATTACAGGCTAATAAAGACAATATCAAAGAATGATATGTAAATGAATTTAGAAAGCCCTTTGAGTAAATCATAAGGATGAGGTTGAGGTTGTGCACCACTGAGCCAAGTCTATACAGTATTCAGAGTTTTCAGTATCTCCAATTTAGAAGCACCTTCTTCATCATAGTGACACGCTGAAAAAAGAAAAACATACTGTCTACTTTATACACTAATTTTGTGATCAATGTGTGTCTTTGTGTGTATTAAATTGCATACAAATGCAACTAGACTGAATTCTCTGTCATCTCCCTTCTGATAGTGTAGGTGTTCAAGCACATGAACAGTGTGTTAAATGTTAGCGGCAGAACTTCTGAGTTGCCACTGTGCTGAGGTACTCAGTGTGGTAGCGTTTCTGTTCTGCTAGATTTATAGGAATCTACTCATTTTGAAAGGAACCTTATTGGAGAAGCAGGTTCATTGAGATACTAGTTTCCCCCAGCATAAACATTACTAGAGAGGAAAAGCTTGTGAACAAACAAAATTTGACTTGACCAATAATAATGCTTTAAATGTTAAAGCAGTTAGAAAACACTATTGCTTTTTTGTGATAACTAAATTTGGTCTCTATAGCAATTCCAGTTCTTAGCTGTGATGATGCCACAAGGTTGCTGTAGCGTTCAGGTTGGTTGTTAGGACATTGCTTGATGGTTGTTAGGTGGTTGCAGAGGTGTTGCTAGACTTTCACTATGGTATCCCTAGTGGATGCTAAGGAGTTGGTGGGCCATTGCTGTCATATCCCACATGGTTGCTATGGTATTACTAGGCTATTGCTATGGTATCACAGGTAATTGATAATGTGTTGGTAGGCCATTGCTATGCTAGCACAGGTGGCTGCTAAGGTGTTGCTGGCAAATTTGTTTGATGGTGACATTAGAGTGTCCAAAACTACTACACTGGCTACAGCATTACATATAAATGGAATCAGTTTCAGGATGTTGCACATTCCCCCAGTTATTCCTATGAAGAAAAAAACTCATAATTTAATGAATGCTGTATGAACACTGTAAGTTGCAGAAGCACTGGGAGTTCAAGCACTATTGGCCTCGCTCTCTCTCTGGGAGGCCATTCCCCTCACCCCATCACTTAACATGGTGCTAGCCAACACAAGTGTCTGTTAGTTGACATAAAACAACTGGCAGTGTTCTCCTCTGAGCTTGGTGGGCTGTCTAATGATGTTGCATTAGCAGCAGTTTGAAAATATACCATAGTTTATGTGACTTTACATTCTAGCCTTACATACTATACTACATACTACATGACTAGTACATACTAGCCTTCATCCTCCTAGCGCTGGTACTATTATGACACTGAAGAAGAACTAGCTAGTGGGTGGAATTAGACACAACCAAACTGGGAGGACAATTGGGAAAAATAACAAACAAGAACAAGCAACCTATTGCCTATAGGCTCTTCAGTCTTGCAAAGTTTTGTGATTCTGGCTCGAAAGTTGTAGGAGAAGTAGGATAAGACATTTTGATTGTATAATAATAATAATAATAATAATAATAATAATAATAATAATAATAATAATAATAATAAAAGAAGAAGAAGAAGAAGAAGAAAACAAAGAAAAGCCTTTTCAAGCCAACTTAATTAAAACTAGTAAAGATAAGTTCAAACTACAGGATTCATCTATGGATCCATTTGTCTATTGTACATATGTTAATGGTGATGAAAAGGCATAGGAAATGTTTCCTTACCAGCAATTGGCCCTTTAAAAGAAATATTTCAGTAAAAAACCCAGTTTACACAGTGCAAGCTTGTAATCAACCAATGACTGTAAACTTAATCATTATGCATTTCCCTCAAGCTATATTGCGTTGTAAAGTAATCTCAAATAGTCTTATTACAGTTTTTCACATACTTATGGAAGTAGCTTAAAACAGCAGTGTCAGGCTCCTTGCAGCCTGAATTCTGTCCTTATTTTTGTTCACCAAACATATCTTGAATAAGAGGAAACCTGTGAAAATTAGATTTTTTGCTGAAATGCTTCTTTAATACCATTTGAGCATCATTTGTATGCCACAGGAAACCACAGCATTGTGTATTTCTTTTACGGCCACATTCTACCTTTTCTCAAACAGATACTGCCAGCAGGAAAATGCAGCAGGTCACAAAGCACGAATCATCTCAAGCTGAGTCTGTGAACATGACCATGACTTCAAAGCAGCACCTTAGGGATGAGGTGGAATTGGAGGGTCACAGCGTGAAAGTGTGACCAGAAAATCTGCAGCAACTGAATGGGGCTATTGTGACAGCATGGACCAAAATCTCTAAGGAGTTGCTAGCACTTTGTGAATCCATTCTACTAAACTTTCAGGCTGTTCTGGAGGCGACAGGGGTCTATTCCAGCATACTTTATAAGACTCTGCAGACAGATTAACCAGCTGTGTGTCCGATATTTCTCAGTGGATGTCGCTAAACTTTCTCCAATTAAATCACGAAAGAAATCACGTTGGTACAAAAACTCTTCATGAGGAACTCGGTTCTTTAACTTCATATACCAAACTTGAATTTCAAAACCAGGGTGTGATCTTAGACTCTGAGCTCTGTTTTGCTCCGCATGTAAACACAGTCACTAAAGGACCTTTCTATCATCTGAGAAATATCACTAAAGTTTGGCCTGTTCTCTCTCAGAGCGATGCAGAGAAACTGCAGAGTTGATCACTGTAATGCTCTTCTTTCTGGACTTCCTAAGAAAACAATACATCCTCAACAGCTCTTATACAATGCAGCAGCACAGATCCCAACAAAAACAACACAGTGATCATTTCACTCTTCTGCTACTAGTCTTTAAGGCTCTAAATTACATTAAAGCACTGCTTACATCACAGAGTGTCTGTCCATTGATATTCCAGTGAGAAATCTTAGATCTGCAGATACTGACATTCTACAAATATGGAGAGACCCATTCTGTTATTCTGTTTCTAAACTGTGGAACTCAATTCACCTTTTATTAGACAGTCAAGCTCAGTACTCACTTTTAAGAAGCATCTAAAAATGTATCGCTTTAACTTAGCATTTAATTAAAACTCTACATCTCATGGTATTTATCTTTTAGTTTGATATGTGTTATTTTCTCATATGATTCTACTTTAATCATTTAAATGATCTCTTGTATTACTCTTTCACTTTATCACCTGTCTGTAAAGCACTTTGAGCTGCCACCGGCATAAAAAGTGGCATATAAATAAAGGTTATTATACTCGTATTAATAAACGCTTCTTGGTCACAGTTTTAAGAAAAACCTTTAAATGGTTTAGAACTTTTATCTTATATGAAAAGGTTAAAAACTCTCTTCACCTCCAAACCAGCAAAATTGTTATTAAAATGTGCTTTTAATAGTAGTTTAGAAAGGAAAATGGTCAAATGACCATTTAGACAAAACCTGCTCTTCATACCAAGAAAGACACTTTGATGAGCAAAGTGTTGAAAAATATTCCAAAAGTATGACTGAGTAGCTGCTTTATGTAAAAAAATGCATGCATTTGCATATATATTTTTAATTGAAAACTGAGAAAGGAAGGCAAGGCACAAACTTTTGATGGGTAGTGTATATTTTAAGTCGTCTGAAGTTTATCTGAATCCTCAGTGGACAGCCAAATAAACACACACACACACACACACACACACACACACACACACACACACACCAAACATCCTTGATCACTAGATTTCTCTCCACGTCATTATTTCTCCATAAACATCCAATTAAGGACAAGAAGTGCCACCACACACAAACATAAACAACTCCAGAGTGTGCGTGGTTGGCTGGCTGGTGGGATGTGTCACATGCGGTGGATGATGGAGGCATGCGCACGATGCCCTACTCCTATTTCTCCTGGGCTTTCTGCCTGTCTACTCTAAAGCAGCTCCATGCTGGATGAAGATGATGATGTAACAACTCTCCTCACACTCAGCCATAGCCAGGACCCAGCGCCCGATGAATTAATAACCACACATCACACACAACAAAACATAAATATTCATTCATTCATGTGTCTTACGTAAGACTCCCTAAAAGCCTTCGGAAGACGTGCAGATCAACGTGCGTGTGTGTGCGCGTTCATCTACAGCATATGTGTGAGATTATATATGTACGCATATGGTGTGGATATGCATGTGTGTGTGTGTGTGTGTGTGTGTGTGTGTGTGTGTGTGTGTGTGTGTGTGTGTGTGTGTTAAGAGGTGCTCAGAGGTGGTGCCTTTTTCCTCCTCTCTATTTGAGTCATAAAGGAATGTTGCCTCTGGATCCACTGAGGGACAGCAGGTGGCCTTAAACACTCATCCACCCTCACAAACTCTCTCTTGCACTCACTCACTCTCTCTGTCTACCTTTCTTGCTGTTTCTCTGCATGTGTTTATCAGTGGGTCTCACTCACTCTGTCCCTGCATTTCTCTCTCCCTTTTCCACTTTCTCTCTCTCTCTTTCTCTATCTCTCTCTGTCTATCTCTCTACATGTCTCACTCACTCTCTCTGTCTACCTCTCTTGCTGTTTCTCTGCATGTGTTTATCAGTGGGTCTCACTCACTCTGTCCCTGCATTTCTCTCTCCCTTTTCCACTTTCTCTCTCTCTCTTTCTCTATCTCTCTCTCTGTCTATCTCTCTACATGTCTCACTCACTCTCTCTTTGCTTCTCTCTCTCTCTCTCTCTCTCTCTCTGTTTTTCTGTATCTCTCTATCTTTTCTTTTCTTTTTACTTCTTTTTTTCTTCCTCCTATTCGTTTTCTGTTTCTCTCTTTCTTCATTTCCATTCTGCTTCCCTTCTCCTCTCTTTCTTTCTCTCCTTTTGTCTGCCATTCTCTCCTTTTTCTGCCTTTCTCCCTCTCTCTCATTCTTTCCACCTTTCTTTGTCTTGTTCTGCTTCTCTCCCTCTGTTTATCTTCTGCCTTCTGCCTTTCTTAGCCTTTTTCTGGATCTTTCCCTCTCTCTGCCTTTCTCTCCTTCTTTGTGGGTCTTTTTCTTTTTCTTTTCACCTTTCTCGTCCTCTTTCTGCCTTCGTCTCTCTTTTTCTGGGTCGTTTTCTTTCCACCTTTCCCTTGTTTCTTCTTTTTCTCCCTCTTTCTGTCCTTCTCTTTCTTTTTCTTTCTTTCAGTTCCTGTTCCTGCATCTCTCCCCTATCTGTTTTCCTGCCTATCAATCCTTTTTTCTTCCTTGTTCTTGTTCTTTCTGTGCCGCTCTCTTTTTTTGCCTTTCTCTCTCCTTCTGCTCTGTTTCTCTTTGTTCTGTCCTTTCTCTATAAGCTCTTATCTCACTCTCTCTATCTTTGGCTTGCAGTGCCTCTCTGTTTTCTTTATCTCTTGTGCTCTAAGCGGATCTGTGTGTTTTCTTTAGTTCCCTGCGACATCTTTTTTCAGAAGCAGGGTGTATCAGTCGCCACAGCTTTTCTGCTCTGGCACTCCACTCACGAACCACAAAGCAGCTGCCAGTTCAACTTCAAGAACGCAGAGATGCTGAACTGACTACTGGGTGTGAATTCAGTAGATTTAGTGATGTTCTGTATATCGGATGTGTTACGGGATGATTAATTATGGGTTGATGTATTATAGGATGATGTATTATGAGTGCATAAAGGAACTGTAATGAAAGGAAGTTGGAGGCTATAAACTATAAGCACAAGTTTTGTTTATTACGCAAAATCCAGGCATCACAGTCTTGATTTGAGGCAAAGTTGGGGTGGTGTGGGGGGGGCTCATTCTAATAACTAACCCATAAAAAATCCATATTAAAATACCATAAACAAGAAAGTCAAATCCAGGGACAGTGTTGCTCTCATATCAAATTATTATTATTATTATTATTATTATTATTATTATTATTATTATTATTATTATTACAGATTTAAATCATTTCATTATCTCATGGTTGGGAGTTTTGTTTAGCTACACTATTCAACTACATGAAAGTCAATTACATAGTGTCACATTAAATTACATTTATATTCTGTACCAGCAGGTCTTTTTTTTTTTTGTTTTAGTGTCCAGAAATGACAAAAATTTTAAATGTTTTCAGCAAAGCAAGAATCTATTCACAAAAATGACTCTCCATTAAACTGCACACCATGCAGTTTTGGATTATATGAAATCAAGTCTTACAGGGAACAGCCTTATGTACACACCTTATGTAGGAAAAATAAATTATATAAACAAGCTGTGTATTAAGTAGCAACTACAAATACGCTAAGGGTAAGGATTTTTCTTATATTGCTTTCTTCACTTTCCCAAGTCAGACTTTCATTGTTCTCTTCATCTCTACCACCAACACTACTGGCTGAAAATCAGCTCTTTTTAACCAATCACATGTTTACTGCATATTAGCTCTTTTTTTAATGAATCATGAATGTGAATAATACATGCATGTACATGCATATTTTATACATATTTAAATCAAATCAAGTATAATCAAATTTCATTTGAAACATGCCTATTTTACACATATTTCAAATTATCATTTAACATTTTTTTAACTAAACAAATGGATTTTCAGGACTGCCCCATGAAATATAAGATTAGTGGTCACCATGCTTCTGAGGGTTAATAATATTTTTTCTTTGTCATACTTAGTTACCATTTTGGAGATATGAAGTTCTGTTAAAACAGTAATTGTGTGTTAGATCTATAGAAAAAACACTGGAGCAGGAAAGTCTGGGAACTGGGAACAAGGAACACAAGGTACACAAGGAAAAATCTAAGGGAAATTACACTTGAAAGACTTTGCAATGAGGGTCTACACAGGTAGATAAGATCAAGACAAGATACGAACACAAAGAATAAACACAAACAGGACATTTAAACCATTGACTATTGTGCAGAGCCAGAATGAGGTTAAGCCAGAATGCAGATGTCATGACATAAATGTTGTAATGGTGTAAAATTATGGCAAAGTTGTGGCAAAAGGATCTTGACCATAGAAGAACCAATTTTAATTCCCTAAGTAAAAGTTTAATGGACAGTTCTATGAAGAACCATTGTTTTAAATGATATGTGAGCTTAAAGTAAAAGAACATAAGCATATCTTAAAGACTGTTTGCCAATAAGCTTTTTTCTAAACTAGTTTCTCCTATTAAAACTAAAGCCCATTTAGAAACCCTAATCTTTGCATTTAGGTAAGTTTAGCAGGTACTTTGTCTGCAACATAATGGCTGTAGAGAAGTGAAGTAGAAGAAGGTTCTAAATCTCAGGTGGAATTTGACCTCTTGAGTGTTTCTTCTCAACACACTAATTACTACACAACCTACTGCAGTGATCGCTGTGATCTGTCACATTCATTAGCCAAATGTGCCTTTTTGTTGCAGCGACAATCCAGGAAAGCATCTTAAGACTAAAATCACTGCTCAAGGCATGTGGCAGTAGCAGCACGTTATCATCTGAGATTGGTTGTAGCCCAGGGCTACACAGGACGACATGTAGATTGTCTCTATTGGAATGCTGCGCTTGCTGTTTGTTCTGGTATCTGATCTGCTCCATTATTGCTCATCTCATTATTCGCTACTACTTGTGTGTCCTTGTAATCTATTGACAAACTTAGGGAAACTATTACTGTTTCCGGTTTGCTGGACACCTTAAGTGTCAGATTGTAATCACAGAGTTTATTACACAGTTTCCTAATTAATTACATTTACATTTTTCATTAGTCTTGATGTTGAAAAATGCCAAAAACATAGTGTCAGGGCCAAAGGCTATCCCCTTCAACCCCAGGCCTCCAACATGATATTGTGAATAAAAAGAAATATTTTAATACCAGCTAAACACTTTCACTAATAACTGTTTTAAGGCTGTTTTTAGGCTTCATTATTTCAGCATCAGGTGGCACATAGTCTTGAGAGATTGCGCAAATAACAAACAACAGTTTATACCATTTATCTAGGGCAATTTGTAACAGGGACCGAGGAGGCGGACGCACATGCTGAGATAAGCAAGATTTATTAAGGGCAAATCCAGGGTCATCATCTAAACGGTCCAGGTTCACATAGCCAACACGGACTGATCGGGGGATAGACATGTCAAACCAGAATTAAACAAAACAAACAACTGTACATAGACCAGTACAAACAACACAGCAGATAACAGTTCAGACAAAGACCAGTAACCAGACAGGGGAAAACACAGGCTTTAAATACATAAGGTTAAATGAGGGACAGGTGGAAACACAGGTGGAGACAATCAGTGGTGAAGCGAGGGGGCTGGACTAAAAACCAAAACAAATACACATGGGCCAAACCAAAACAACTGCACATATACTGGACTGGGAGGGGCCAATTGTGACACAATTTGATATCCCCCACCTTACTTCTCAAATTTTGATATTAGCTCATTCTCTAATAGGTGCATCTCTTTGTCCATCAATTTGGCCACCACATGGTGAGCTCACTCCTAAAAACTGGTTTCAGATGGTTTTTACCAGCCTGCTCTACCTTTCAAGGTCAACTTGCCCCTCTCTTCCCTGGGTCAGTAGGTACACACAGGCCTCTCTGTGAACTCATGGGCTTCCAGTGTCTAGAATCTCCTCTGCAGACTGACTAAGGCCTACTCTTTGTGAAATGAATTAATATTCTCCATTAGGCAATACTTCCTATTTGGTTATTGATTACAACATCTAATCTATCTGATTACTGATTAAGGGAATATTTATTAAAAATCTCAGTCAATAGTCAAAGATAGTAAAAGAAAGTTTTTCTATAAAACTGTGCCACAACAATAACTTTTCTTCCAATTCAAATCATAATAAAATGTTTTTCTTGGGCTGAAGCTTAGGGACGCAGCCTTGCAACCGGAAGGTTGCTGGTTTTATCCCCTGAGCCGACAGTACATGACTGAGGTGCCCTTCAGCAAGGCGCCTAACCCCCAACTGCTCCTTGGGCGCTGTGGATAGGGCTGCCCACCACTCTGGGCAAGTGTGCTCACTGCCCCCTAATGTGGGTCTTCACTAGTGTGTATGTGGTGTTTCACTGCTCAGATGGGTTAGACTGCGGAAGTGAAATTTCCTCATGGTGGGACCAATAAGGGTCACTTAATCTTAATCTTACAAACACATAGTATTTATTGAAAGTTTCAAATCCACACTTCTGAGATCATTTTTCCACCAAGAAATAATTGAGTGAGAAATAATTCAAATCAAGTCATGTCATTGATATTAATGAATGAAAGTAATTAGTCTGATTACGGTGTTTACTTGCAGTCTAGGGAAGGAGTTTTGTTTGTCCTCCTGTCCATCTTTCTGAGCATGAGCAGTAAGATAACTGACTTGGCTGGAATACAGAATATATTCTAATGGAATCAATTCTTCCCACCATAGTCTGGTTTCATAAATTAAACATTTCCCCCAACAATGCAGAAATTTATGTAGTGCACTGCAATGTTTGTTCCCAAATGATATCCCACAATGCCTCTAGAGGAACATGCACCCTAACTGACCTAGTGTATCCTAGACTGCCCTGCACATCAATTAAAAAATGTCGTAGCTGAATCATCAACCATGTCAATATTTATTTACATATACCATTGTGTGCAAAAGTTTAAAGACCTTAGTCAAATGACATATTCTGATTTTCTAGGTGAAAACAAGTTAACACATCCTCTACAGAGAATACACTTAAATGTGGCATTTCTGTGCAAATTTTCTATTTTATCTATTATCAGTGCTCAATTTTCTATTTATTTGCTGAATTTAACATGTGCCATAGCTTTTGTGCAGGCCTTAGCAAATAAGCAATAGTTGTACATTAGAATGTGCAGAAGTGCATTCTCTGTAGGACAGGCATGTACATATGTGCTCAGAAATGTGCACATAGTTTGTTTGTAAATAAATTTATAGGTTTCCAAAAGGGTTAAACATCCAAATTTTCCAGAAAATCTAACAATTAGTCTAAGATTAGTAACCAAAACATGAATTCATCAGAGAGTAGATAATAGTAGCCAGGTAGTAGCCTGTCCCAGGTAGCAAGCATATCGTCGCTGTCCAATGAAAAACATCTGCATTTTTTGCAATTTTTACTTTTCTGCATCATTTCAGCTCAGCAGCAGTCCTTCACATTTTGTGAAAATTTCATGATGATTGGACCTATATAAATGCTCTAAAATGACTTAGAATAAAAACTTTTCCATTAACTTCATTGAAAGTAAAGGAAGTTTTTGCCCTCTCCTGGAAGGTTTGCCCTCTCCTATTTTGGAGATACTTGTTTTTCATTGGACAGTGACGATATAATGGTCATCTGGACTGATACAGTCAGCACCCCTCTGAGTGCATGCTATTGCTGGTCCAGAAGTCCTGGGCCAGACCATGAGATAATGAAATGATGTAAATCTATAATAATAATAATAACAATGATAATAATGACAATGGTTTCATATGAGAGCATATCATGTCGTGGTTTTGTCATTGTTGGTGATGACTGTGATTTCTAGACATTAATGGATGAAAGTAATTAGTCTGATTAGTGTTTACTAGCAGTTTAGGAAAGGAGTTTTGTTTGTCCTCCTGTCCGTCTGTCTGAGCATGAGCAGCAAGATAACTGACTTGCCTGGAATGCAGAATGCATTCTAATAGAATCCATTCATCCTACCAAGACCACCACTTCAAGGCACTAGGTTTAAATCCAGAAGCTTCAGAAGTTAACAGACGATGCTGCACTCAGTATGCAAGTAAAGGCTTTTTTAAATGCTATACTCAAATTTCTATAGTATTTCACATTTATTACACTCTGCAAGATTGAAATAGGAGTGTCAGCACTAAGCTAATGGATATGTGTACATATCCTTTAATCTGCATAAACATGTACTTCTTTTGTATTTTTGCACAATGTAATATTTTACCACAATTTCTGTACTGCTTTAAAAATCGCTTATCTTATTTTATATTTTCTTACATTGTTTCAAGATTTTTTTTCTCTGTAAAATACTGTATTCATCATTTTATTTTAGAATAAAATATATTTTCTGTAATAACACAGCAAATTACTACCAGTTCAAAAGTAAACTGGGCCACAAAGCATGTTATATGCAGTAAAAAGTTTAAAGTTTTACTTCTTTCTGATTCTTTAAACACTGAAACATTGAATTTCACAAAAAAAAACAATTATTGATATTGCCATGTGAGCTTTTGGTTATGTTTGTGCAAACTATTGAAAACAACTTGTGCAAAACTTAAAAATACACAGTGCAAAACATGGGTAATATGTATGCTCATTAATATAACTGGAGTATATCTTTTATTTAAATAAAAAATAATATATCTACAGGTCTGATTAATTAAAAAATCTGTTTTATGTGTAAATTAGGAGTAAATCTCTGGCTACTGAATATGCATTATGTTTTCAGCTGTTATGTAAAAATACAGGAGATAACTGTATTTTTATTTCAAGTATAAATGCAAAAAAACTGTTTGCCTTCAATGTTTTGTGCTTATGATAATTTTAATAGACATCAGCATCACTAATTAATGATATTTTATTAAAAGTTTGGTTATCCAAGAGTGAGTATAGTATAAAAAACACTAGAGTATTTTCACCTAAAATGAGTTCATGAAGCAAGAGTCTTGTTACAAAAATGGTAATAGACTATTACAGTCATAATTAATTATTTAGTACTTTTACTTTCGATACTTAAGTACATTTTATCTTATCTTTATCTTAAGTACATCTTATCTTATCTCATCTTATCTGATGCAACCGTTAGTTGCCTCTAAGTTGACTCTAAATGTTGTGCTCTGTGTCAGTAGTAAACACTTAAAGAGTCTGTACACAGCATTGAAGCTTATTCTGTGACTTGACTTATAGCAGATGCACTGTAAGCTTAACCCCTTTAATGGCAAGAGCCCAAATGTAGGCCCAAAGTTTTCTCACACACTTCTATAACCTAAAATTAGCTCAACCTGTTTATATTATAGTCACTGTGGTTACTCAATAATAAGCATTAGTATGCAATAAGCCTGGGATTGTAAGAGGTTAAACAGAAGAAGAGTCTGTCATATTTCACTTCCGGCTCTTTGCAGCGTGCTGCTCTTTATCTTCCATAGGCCTCATTAGACCTTTATGTAGCTGCTGGACACCGGTTTAATGCAGTCTATTTTACAGTGCTTCAGAGTCTGAAGAAATAAAAACACTATCTATCACCATTAGCCTATCATGTTACAGTATTCCCTGGTTCTCGTCTTTGAGGAGATAGCTCTTGTGTGTGTGAGATTATGAAACACAGCTGCTCTGCCTAAAAGCTTTGCTACATTATTCAGTACAGCACAGCTCTCTCACCAACCGCATCTAATCCGGCAAAGACGTCCTCCCAGGATACGCTCAGGATTGACTGCTTCTTCATGTTCTTTTCTGACAAATCTGTCTGTCTCTGTGCTCATATCCCAGCCTCAGCTTTATTCATGTTAGGCCTAGTTTCATAAATTAAACATTTCCCCCAACAATGCAGAAATTTATGTAGTGCACTGCAATGTTTGTTCCCAAATGATATCCCACAATGCCTCTCAAAATGTAGAGGAACATGCACCCTAACTGACCTAGTGTATCCCAGACTGCCCTGCATATTAATTAAAAAAAAAAAAGTTGTAGCCAAATCATCAACCATGTCAATATTTGTTTACATATACAGTTGTGTGCAAAAGTTTGAACACTCCCCAGTCAAATAACTTTCTGTTGATTTTCTAAGTGAAAACAAGTTAACACGTCCTCTACAGAGAACACACTTAAATGGGCCATTTTTGTGTAAATATTAGTGCTTAATTTCTAGTAATGTAAAATATTAAGTAAGTTAAAATAATAAGTAAAATATAAATTGTGCACAAGCCACATTTCAAGTTTTGTTTTTGCAAAATGTGTTAAATTTAGCCAATAAGCAGTATTTGTGCATTAGAATGTGCAGAAGTGCATTCTCTATAGGAGAGGTGTGTACAAATGTGCTCAAAAATGTGTGCATAGTTTGTTTGTATATAACTTCATAGGTTTCCAAAAGGGTTAAACATCCAAATGTTCCAGAAAATCTAACGACTCTAAGATTTCTAAGTCTAAGATTAGTAGCCAAAACATTCATCAAAGAGTAGATGATAGTAGCCAGGTAGTAGCCTGTCCCAGCATCTAATGGTCCCAAGCATATAATGGTCGACTGGCTTGATACACTCGGCACCCCTCTGACTGTAGACCACTGCTGGTCCACCCTCGGACCACCCAGATTACTGTCCTGCATACTAGTTTTAAATGTTCTCAAACAGATTTGAAATGCAAAGACAAATATTACAAACAACTGAGAGCAACAAATGAATGACTGGGCCTAATATGAATTGATTTTGTTGAAATGTTAGATGTTGTGCTAAACTGTAGTAAAAACTAATTGCAGTAACACTGATGTGGTGGTGGTGGTGTGGTGGTGTGTTGGTCTGGTATGAGTGGTATGATTTACACACTGTGTCCACTCACTGTCTGATCCACTCATACCAGCACAACATACCATCACCATGTCAGTGTCACTGCAGTGCTGAGAATGACCCCCCCCCCAATAATGCCTGCTTTGTGGTGGTCCTGTGGGGTCCTGATCATTGAAGAACAGGGTAAAAGGGGACTAACAAAGTATGTAGAGAAACAGATGGACTACAGTCTGTAATTGTAGAACTACAAAGTGCACCTATGTGGCAAGTGGAGCTGACAAAGTGGACAATGAGTCTATATGCAAGGAGGCGGTTCTAATAACATCCTCAGCGAATGTACATGGCAACATGCAAGATGCTTACAGGATGTTCAACATCAAAAGTCTAGTTGCTGTAGAGATGACTTGCTGTGACTGTAGTATGTATTTATAGTTTACTTCATGAACCAATCAGGTTGCTATCTTTCTGTAGACATTCACTATGTGGTAAACAAGACCTCAATTTGGGACATAACTTGTGTAAAACGCCGGAAGTACTGAGTGACATATGAAATCAAGCAGCCAACTGTGGTTAAAGACTGTTTAAGCCTGTTTGTGTTCGGCTGTGGAGGCAGGTGGCGTGAGTGTGTGTGGTGACGGGAGAAAGAGAGAGACACGCCGTTAAACTGGAGAGGTGAGGTGGAACGCTTATCACAGGAAACGGTAAATCACTGTAGCGACAGAAAAAGGTTATCCTGGCTTCACAGATGTCTCAAATATTTACACAAGATCAGCCCTGACTCTCTCTCCTCACCATTTTCCTGGGTTTTTTCGTAGCCTTTCTTTATATTTAAAATGGTTTAGATCCTTCCTGTGTAAGAAAAGCACAGGGGAGGCATTATAAACAGTTTTATTAGATATATGGGGAAGCCAAAATATTTATGCGAGACTCCAGGGCGAGAGGAGAGGGGCTGTCCATGCTGAAAAATGAATTTCGCTTTTGGGACAGTTTCCATGTGAAGAGTTCTTTTCCATTACACACAGTCCCTCTCGTTCATCTACCCACTAACCCGCCATTCTATAAATACAAACACGACTGACGGGAAAGATATGAGGAAAACTTGACTGAAAGCAGAACAGGTAGAGTAAGTGAGCTGCAAGAGGAGAAGAAGCTTTCGCTTTGCTAAATTTGAGGAACTGCAATAGTCTTTCTGTTATACACAGAACGGTGGGCAATTTCTGATTTGATGACGCTACAGTGGCAACACGGAAATAGCTTATTTATTTTGTTTATCATTTATATCTCGTTTGTGTGAGTTTATATATAAATCAATTTTTTTAATCGCCATTTTACACCTCCAGTCATTCCTTAGAATATTCAACAGGCTGTTTTTATTACTGTGCTTAAAAGACTTACATGTGCACTGTTTGTAAATGACCTCTGTCACTCCACTCTGTCGCTCCACTCTTGCTTCAGATCTGAAAAAATCCACAGGTGCTTCTGTTCATCACATAAAAAAGAGGCAACTGTATGAGAAGACGACTCAACCCTGTGGAAGTAGCTGTCTAAGAAGCCTTTACGGAGAAAAGGAAATATTAAGAACAATGGACTGGCCACCCCGGAGCCCAGAGCTCAATAACATTCAAGATGTTTGGGATTACTTGGATTGCAAGTAAGCAAAATCTGCAACCAACTTCTAAGACTGAACTTTGGAGATGCGAAAAAATACAAAAAAGCAAATCTCCTGAAAAAGGAAGCTGTTATAAAAGCAAAGAGTGAACAAACTATATACTTGCTTTTTTACAGTGTGGTACACGTAACAATACTTTTCTAAGCCTAATCCTGAGCCAAATCTTAACCTCAGTAGCCAAAAAGATTCTCTTTCAATTGTAAGCAATGAAATATGTGGCAACTGTGAAAAGCACTTTACGCAGTTTACACTTTGTTGCCCCTGACGTTGTAGGTCAGCTTTGTTGTTCTTTGGTTTTCCTACAGAATCCAGGCCTTTGTACACAAACACACACCCACACAAACATACACAGTTTATTCTTTGTTAGCATTTGGATGTAGGAGTATTATTTTTTTACTGTTTTACTAACAGGTCAGATGCTCTTGTAGGTCGACCTACATTCTAGACATCTAAACATGATAGAGGACGACGTTTTCCACCTTAAAATAGCTTCTCCTCTCTGGCAACACGCAACAATGCATTTTTAATCCTACTAGGGCCCTTTTTAAAACGAGCTAAGGCCTATTCTTGATGCGCCGCTGTGCTTTCTTAGTCTTACAGTGTTTGTCAATGGGGACATGAGGTAAAGGTTCACTTTTGGAAAGTCATTGATGAGTCTTAGGCAGCCAATGACGTAGAGGCAAGCAATGACACGGCCTAGTTACTCACCCACCAACACACCGAGACCTACACTCGGCTGGCCAATGAATAATTAAATAAATCATTTGCATGAGCTTAGTTTGAGAACTGAGGCCTAATGAATATTTCATAAAACAACTGCGAGCGCCAATACGAGAGAGTGTGTGTGGGAACATTAATGAAGCAGCTGTGTGTAACAATGAATGTAGAAGAGCTCTTTTGAGCAAAATTTGCTTGACAACGTTGATGTTTAAAATTTCATGTGTTTGGTTTTTCTGCTTTTTTTCCCCTTTTGATGGTGTTTCCTTCCTTTTTGTGTTTATCCTTCTTAAAGCTCTGAGCATTTATATCCTTTCTGGTACACTAATATTTGCCTTTTACACACACACACACACACACACACACACACACACACACACACACACACACACACAAACACAGACATGCACTCACCCACCTACATCTGGAGGACTTTATTTGACAGATGCACATGCTTGCTCTGATGCGCCCAGTGTTTTAATATGAGTCCTCTGATCCCGAACATGGCAGTAAATATTTTACACACCCCTAAACATCTCTCCCTATACATATCTATCTCGCGTGAACTCAACTAAACTCTAAGTTAGCAAAGCTGTTGATGTGGCTGTGTAGTGTTTGTCTCTCAGTAATGTTAACAAAACAGTTTGTTTACATCTTCAACTGTGTCTGGAGAGAGAGAAAAAGAGAGAGAGGGAGAGGTGTGCATAATATATGTAGCTCCTTCATTGATTATGTGTTCATTCATTTAGTGAAGTTTATTCATTCACTCAGTTGTTTGCTGGTTAATTTGCCCATCTACTGAATCACAATCCCATCCTGCCGCACTGAAAAAAGTACAGTACTGAGTTTACCTGACTCAAATGTAAAAAAGCATGCCAGTGGAAATGAATGACTGACAAATGAAAACTTTTTTGGGGTTGACAAAAGCCATCTAGACCACTGACTATGGACTACATATTACTGATACTTCTAATAAACCGATTCATGAACAGTGTCTGTGATTTTTTCGACCCTGCCCACTTTACGGGGTTCATTCAGATGATAAACTGTGCCAGCTAACATCTCTAAAGAACATTTAAGTTTCTTGGTTTTGCAATAGAACAGCGAGAAATATTGAAACTGACGTAGTGTGACAATATGATGTGATGCACTAATTGCAGTAACACTGATGTGGTGGTGGTGTGGTGGTGTGTTGGTCTGGTATGAGTGGATCAGACACAGCAGTGCTGCTGGAGTGTTTACACACTGTGTCCACTCAGTGTCTGATCCACTCATACCAGCACAACATACCATCACCATGTCAGTGTCACTGCAGTGCTGCAGTGCTGTGTGGTAAGTTAATCCCTTACCAAGCCATGGGTCTGCACTGTTAGAAATAAAGGTTCTGTGCAGTTACATTTTTGTTCATTAAGGTACAAATAATGTAAATGAACTTTTAAAGGTACAACTGTGGTTTAAGGTCCAATTGTGTACAATAAATAAGTTTCTGCATGGGAAAAAGTAAGTAAGATTTTGTGCCTTTTCATTAAACAGAACAATAAAATGAGAGCCTGGTGTATGGAGTCAATACAACTTAGAAAATAAAATTCCAATTATGGTACAATTATGTTCCCTGACTAAAGGTACTTAGATGTACAATTGATGGTACCACCCCAGTGACAAGAGAGACCAGAGACAGTTTGCTACCTTTTTTTCTGAGACTGTGCTGGTAGGCCTGAAGTTTTATTGCATACTTCGACAGGGGGATTCACTTGAAAGAGGCCCCGAATATTCTGTTGTAGCTCCCGTTAGGATGAAGCAATCTGAACCAAAAAAATACACTACATACAATGACATATGTGTAATCGATTGCATTACATGCGATGCTGGAAGTGATCTCCATTTTCTGCCAGACACATGAAGGGGCACGGGGGTATGCACTGGAAGGTTGCAAACAGGTTAAACATTGCGACAGCTGTCTGGCGCCTATCTCATCGCCCCAACTCAAAGGCATCAGGGCTTGTTCAAAGCTCTATATACTAAGGAGCCCATTGCACATTGTTTCCCTCAGATTGCTTCATCCTAGCGAGAGATATTACAGAATATTCAGGGCCTCTTTCGAGTGAATCTCCCTGTATAACCTAAGCAAAGTTCAATTAGTGTGCATTGAAGTCCCTGTAGCTACTGGTACATTTTTTGTTCATCAAGGTACAAAACATTGTAAACAAACTTTCAAAAGTACAACAGTGGCTTTAAGGTCCAACTATGTACCTTCAATGATTTTCTCCCAGGAGAAAGGTACATATTTGCATCTTTTCATAATTTAATTTATAAAACAGAATAATAAAATAAAAAAGCCTGAAGACGAGACAGAGTGTCGGATGTTAATACAATTTAAAAGAAATGAATTGCAATGGATTAGGGTAAAGTTATGCTCCCTAACTAAATGTACTGAAGTGAGTGTTTTAGAGAGCTGCAGCTGGCCGAATCACAAACTTATGAAGGTTTTGTAGTTGGGGAAATGTCCCCTCCCCCAGCTGAAAAGGAGAGTTCACTTGGCGCTGCAGCTGAGTTTGACTCTCTGCCTGTTCATGCCTACAGATCAGCGATCAGTGCAGTGTAGGGTCAATTACATGCATTAGATTAATAATAAATAAAATCAGTATTGGCTTAAACATTGAATAAGTAGTGCTCTTTAAGCTACTCATTATTCAGTACTTCAGCTTGAAAGGCAACCTGAATATGCCTGCATGCACTCAAATAGCAGTTTCAACACAGCATCTAAGATGACCAAATGTTGCTGCCAGTAGCGTTTAGCTGTACAGTGATATTTTATTGATTTTTATCATTTACACTGAGTCATACTGTGTCCTAAATCTCACTGACAAGGTTGCACAACCTTAATAAAGACCTGGATGCAGTTTGGGGGGATTGAAAGAAGTTTTAGGGATGTAATTACAAACAAACTAATTCATGATAGCATCATTTTCTTACTCGTTGATTATGGCACTGTGCACAGGGGAAAAGTAATATTTACCAATAATATCACCCCCATCACCCCCTTTAAATTCACCACCACCACTTCCACCTATCATCAAGCAAAAATGCTCAGGCATGCTCTCTTGCATGAAAGGAAAACATGTCATGATTGCCAGTTTACACTGATCTTTAAGTATTATTCAGCTTTAAGTATCATCCAGAAACTAATTTGAAAGTAATATGTGTAAATATGTGCAGTTATGAGAGGAGGGACTGAAGTGTATGTGGGTCCTCGGAGTTTGAGGGGTTAAAATGTGTCATCATTTCTATCATTTCTCTAAAAAAAATTCACATCCAGTCAGTTTTTTTCCCTCCGAGACGCACACTGGCTATGTCTCCAGCGTTTATGTCCCCTCTCTGCTTCAGGTTTTTTCTCATTTGTTAATGCTCCATTTATTCCTCAGGTGGCTCCGAGTTGCCATGGTGCCCGGTCATCAGTAATCAGATGTTGTGCGAAGGATTGAGAGGGAGAGAGACAGAGAGAGAGAGAGGGAATAAAAGAATGAAACAAGCTCTGCTCTTTAATTTCCTCTTTTTTGATATGCCTTTTCTCTTTCTCACTCCCTCTCTCTGCGAGACGTTCTGAAGTTCAGCTCAATCACGGCGTGATGATGGAGGTCATTGACTGATAGACAGCAGAGCAGTGAAGTCTCTCTGACTGAGGCTCACAGTCTGCATTCTGCATGCACTCCTTATTAGCCAGGACAAGTATTCTCTTTCTCTGAGTCACTCTCTCTCTCTCTCTTTCTCTCTCTCTCTCTCACTTTATGAAACTCCACAAATTTACTTTTTCCCACTTTGGGTATTTGATATTCCGACTTTGTCTGTCTCTCTCTCTCTCTCTCTCTCTCTCTCTCTCTCTCTCTCTCTCTCTCTCTCTCTCTCTCAATGCTCAGAACTATTACCTTAACCCTCTGTAGATGGCAGTGTGGTGCAGACTTGCTAAGACTCTCTATTTCCCACCCCCCTCTCTTTTCATATGCACGTGTGTGTGTGTGTGTGTGTGTGTGTGTGTGTGTGTGTGTGTGTCTGTGTGCTTCCTAACATGCTTATAAACAGACACTCCTGATAAGAGGTGGTCAGTACGAGAAGACCCTTTTAAGGTGAAGAATGCCATGCATTCCACAAATAACTGTTTATGGCAATTTACTCTCTCTCTCTCTCTCTCTCTCTCTCTCTCTCACACACACACACACACACAAACACACTCTTGCACAAATACACATTCCATCTTTATGTTATGTAAATTATAAGTACTAATGAGAGGACTGTGTAATGAGCACTCACATTAAAATTCACAACATATAATTGGAGAGAGAGAGAGAGAGAGGGAGAGAGAGAGAGAGAGGATGAAAGATAGAATATGTATATATGTTTATGTATGTGTGCACATATGGGCTTTTCTTCCCTTTGAGGGGGTTTCTCCTCTGTGCTTCGAGAGAAGTACTGGTTGGGCTCAGACCTACACACAGATATGTCTGTTATAATGAGCACTGATCAGGTGGCAGCTCTTAAGAACACACTCATCACACTACTACACACACACACACACACACACACACACACACAGAGAAAGTTTAAAATAATGGAATAATGGAACTGAGAGTTAAAGACTGGAGCAGAATTTGAGTAAGTGCATCTTCTCTTTGACGAAGTTTTGCTGGCACTGAGCAGACAGGCTTTTAGCTGTTTAACTTTATTAAGAGAGGGATAAAGACGACAATCTGGTTCTCACACTGTGAGCAGTACTGCTTAACAGGACAGAGAAGGGCGGAAGGGGAGAAGAAGAGAGAGACAGATGTATAATATATAATGTATACTGTACATTCGCTATTGTCACAAAAAAAAACTTGTATATCCGTTTTTGTCATTTTTCTGTTTTTATCATAATTGGAAAATGTTTGTTGCTCTTTCAATTTCATGATGAAGGAATGTAAAGAAACTGCCCAGAATGACTTGGAAAGACTTACATATAAATAAAATTAAAAGTACATATTTGTATCTTTTCATGTTTTCAAGTAGAACAATAAAATAAAGAGCCTGGAGAGGCGACGGGGTGTGTGGAGTCAATACAACTTAGAAAATATAATTTTAGTGGATTATGGTACAGTTATGTTCCCTCACTAAAGGTACTGAGATGCACCCTTAAGTTTACCACCCCAGTGACAGGAAGGGTACTGCCCCAGTGGCTGTTCAGTAACTTTTTCTCAGAGTGTGCTGGTGGGCCCGAAGTTGTATACTTTATACTGTATAACCTAAGCAAAGCTCAATTATTGTGCAGTGCAGTCCCTGTAGTTACTGAATAATACACCTTAGAATGTAATAAGCCTAAGGGGTTAAACTGTGACCAAATGCATTTGTATTAATGTTATTTGTGTTTATTCTAATACTAACATTTTTCTGAGCAAACAAATTTACTTACTGAAAATAGCTTTCTCAAATGTAACTTCCTTGAGTGCCTAAGACTTTCACACAGGACTGTATGTGGTTCTGGTCAAACATTTGGGGACACCAAAACTTTCTTTTTTGTTAGATTTTTATTTATTTTTCTTTTTTGGACAATTTTCTTATTTGAAATTCAACCCACTATCTAGATCTCCTCTAATCAGACATACTACCAGCACTAGCAAGGTGAAGGTGAGCACATGCTTCCGCACGTGCAGCCAGCCACCACCTCGTTTTAAACTGCTGCTAACACAATGTCATTGGACAACCGTTACATCATTAATGGACACATGTGTTGGCCAGCATCACAATGAGTGAGAGCAAGACCAGTTGTGTTCTTTTGGACTCCTAGCCATGGATGACTGTAGCATCCACAGGGATCGAACGTGCAATCTCCTGATGATAGGGCCAGTGCTTAGATATTGTGTACACTTATTTTCATTTTTATCAAAATGTTTTCCTTGGTATGAAGAGAAGGTTTTACCAAAGCAATGATTTATGTTTTCTTTTCTTAACTATTGTTGAAAGCACTTCGCTGTTCTTGGAACCAAACCTTACATCTCCAAAATGGTAACTTTACAAGGGAATAAAGAAATGTCTTTATTTTAAGGTAAGTCAATGGAACCAGACTTTTTTCCAAGCCATTCTGGGTCATTTCTTTTGTTTCAGTCATCATGATATTTACATACAAGTTAAAGGACAGCAGGCATTGTAAGTATGCCAAAAACTGAAAAATGACCAAAATGGAGATACCAGGTTTTGCCCTGACAGCAGCGACATGTTGAAAATCTTTTGACTGGTTTAAAGGTGGTTTAAACAGCTGAAGGTTCTATGTTGTGAACAAGGGGTTGGTGTAGTGTAATGGGTAACACCTCTGCCTTCTATGCTGTAGCCTGGGTAAACACCCTACACTATACCAATAAGAGTCTTTGGGCAAGACTCCTAATGCTACTTTCACCCACCTGTGTAAAATGATCAAATTGTAAGTTGCTCTGGGCAAGAACACCTGCCGAATGGGATAGAAAGTGTAAAGTATGGCAATATTACCAAGATAAATCTTTTTTCAGTTGTTTTGCAGGTTTTGCAAGGAACATCTTTAAAGCTAGATTTCTAGGTAATGTTTAGATACTGCTTTTTCAATAAAAAAAACAAACAACATTGGTGTAAAGTAGGGATGCACAATGATATTGGAATTTCATTTTCAAGTATTGGCAGATGATTGCTTAAAAAAATCAGCAGTGAGCAGATGTTTCAGATTTGTCCAGTGTTTCAAACTGATATTTGATGACTTTTTATTGTACTCTGGAAGAGCAGAATGTTTTGGTAATGCTAGGATGCTGCACCACAAATTTCTGCAATTTATTTATTTTATTGCATTTGTAATCCAATATGAATCATCATTAAATTATGCTACTCCCAATTTTACAATTTAATAAATGTCTTGGCATCTTTTGGCATCAGCAGAAGTACATGAAAAATATTGGATATCAGCATCAGCCCACAGCGTAAACCCCAAACCTTTGTTGGCTAGAATATGTGTAGCTTTATGTTTGTAAGTGTAATGTACTGTATGTACATGTGCATCTTGTAAGACTGGAACTGACTGTAATAATTAGTGTTATTAAGTGAATTAATGTGTGCTGGTGATAACAGCATGACTATGTATGACGCAGAGCCAGTGTGTGAGTAAGACCGTGGTTCTGTGGGAAATGATGCAGATGTTAGTCACCTCTCTCACTCTTTCTTTCTATCAAACTCAGTCCAGGTCCTAATACAGCTCTCCACATCTGGAGCCCGTTAGACCACACTCCGCCTCTCTCTCACTCACTCTCTCACTCTGTCCTTCTCTCCCTCTCAACATTTGCTAACCTCCTCCTCAGGTCCAGAACAAAATCACAGTTCACAGCATTAGGAAATAAATAGATGTGCATGCCTCCATTTACATGTATGCATTAGGATAGGCCTACTTACTACCTACATTAAAGCACATCCACTATGCTAACCACAGACTGTGCTAACAGCAGGACAATACACTGGATTTACAGTGATTATGCAACTATTTGAAGCACAATTAGACACATGTATACTGCATATGCTAATTGTTGTCTCCATCCTGTGCAGAGATGTCCTGCATAATTAAAATGTTCTATTTTGGTCTTCAGGCTATTTAACCCTTAGTGGTCACTTTTAGTTCAGACAGTTGAATAACACTATTTTCTTTTTTTTAGATGTGAAGCATCTAATACATCTGGCTTATGCCTCACCTCACATACTCACTCATGTTTAGCAGGCTGAAGATTCTCCACTAGGAGGTGCTATTGGCACCCTAGTGGCTTTTGGTGTTTCAAAAGGTGTGGAGGAGCTCCTGTGGCCTGCACAGAGTCTTGACCTCAACCCCACTGATCACCTATGGGATGAATTGGAATATGGATTGCAAGTTAGGAACTCTCATCCAACATCAGTGCCTGACCTCACAAATGCTCTTTTGACAGAATGGACACCAATTCCCACAAACACACTCCAGAATCGTTGGGAAAATGAAGAGTAGCAAGGGAGAGACTA
The DNA here is from genome assembly GCF_015220715.1 of Pygocentrus nattereri. NCBI lineage: Eukaryota > Metazoa > Chordata > Actinopteri > Characiformes > Serrasalmidae > Pygocentrus > Pygocentrus nattereri. The sequence continues at coordinate 25,909,368 of NC_051214.1, forward strand.
TATTAATGTCCAAGAGTTTGGAATGTGATGTCTAACAAACTTATATAGTCTTATGACTAGGTGTCTGATATTTACAATGTATATATATATATATATATATATATATATATATATATATATATATATATATATATATATATATATATATATTGCGCACTGATTCTATCTCTGCTGATACAGCACATATTTATAGCGTATCCATTTTTTCTGAGGACTGCATCACTAGTTTAGTGCTATTATACTACAAAGAAAACAATATATTACCTTTTTTTCTTCAGGAGAAATTACTACCTGTGATTTCAGTTGTAAACGTACAACTCTGAGGGTGAAATGCCCCAGAACCAGGCCTGCCCTCTGCTCTGTATGCTGTTCTCTCACACCATCATTCCTTTCCGTCTCACCTCAGTAATTCCACCACTCTTTCAAACTCCACTTTTTCATTTGCCTTGCCTTTCGCTGTCGTTTTCCACCAGCTCCTTGCTCATTTTCTTGCTCTCTTGTTCATTCTCTCTCCCTGTCTGGATCAAGGTGTCGGCGGGCCAAATGTATAAACATTCTATAATGTCTGTCCATTATGCAGGCGGAACCACTCACTAGGAAAGAGCTTAGGCATGCATAAAAAGGGCAACGGAATGTGTGTGTGTGTGTGTGTGTGTGTGTCTGGGATTGTAACTAAGTGAAAAGAATCTGACACAGAAGCTTGAACTAAGAGGACTGTATGTATGCATGCACGCACATGCATGTTAAATAGAACATATCCATTTGAAAGCAAGACAGAGATGTGCTGTGCACATTTAAACATGCACATTTAAACACTGTCAGCCTAATGTTACAAGAATGCCAGATACATGAAGAGCAAAAGTGCTGTGATGAGCTGTTTACACCCATTCAGCCTCTTCTATGAGTTTTCCACATGTGGCTAATAAACTAAGCATGCAGGCTTCCTCAGAATCTACATATTTCCATCAAGAAAAAATACCCAAGAGGAGAGCTTACTAAAACCCTCAGCTAAAAACCACTGCACCCTTATTGTTTTTCTTCCTCTGTAAGATGTGGGTTGCTAAATTTTACATGCAACAATCAATTATGTGACACTCGCCATCTGAATGCAACTACTCGAATGACTAATATTACAGAGTAATGAATAAGGCACGAGCAAAACATGTGAATCTGGAGTATCTGGTTACAGATCCCCTTTGAGAGGTTCTGTTACTCTTCAAGCGTATGAGTCGTTTTGAGTCATATGGTGAAATGCTTTATAAAAATGTCTTAACATGCAGGCCAACAGCCTAAGCCCATGGCCCCCTGAGTTAGATTAACAAACAATGTAATGACAATGGTTTCCTTTCAATCCTCCCTGTGTAAATTCCTTCTGGATGTTTCTCAATGCTGGCGACGGACCCTTACCACATTTCCCCCACGACGGGTCCAGATGCGAGGAGTAAGGCTCCGGGCTGATTGGGCCGTCTCTGAAATAGGCTGCTGCTCAAATGTGTTACCTAAGAAAGATTTGCAGTCAGCAGCACTATGCTAATAAAGAGCGTACAGCAAATCATTTCAACTTGATACTGTAGTGAGAGTTCAAAAGATGAAATCATTGATATTGTACACCGTGGGTTAATGGAATTTGTATACTGATTTATTAAGACTTCAAGACTTCAGAAATGCTGCTGGCCATTGGACAAATTAGCAAGAATTATCTCATTTAACATACTGCTTCCTCCTAGCTTTTAGCCATTTAGCTTGGTCCTGGTAAACCCAGTTATTCTGGTCTTCCCCTATGTTACACTGAAGTTATGATATAAATGTTTTAAAATGTAAATAATTCTACTAATGCCTTCCTGATGTAAGTCTAATAATGCTGGTTTGACAGTTAAAGCTGTTGTGCAGGCATTTAGGTGTGCTAGTTGTATTTTATTCATGAAGCTAGACTTTATAAGTCTTGTGCTAGAGCTTACTTATTTCTGCAGTGTACCTCTACAGTACTATCAAGATGATTACTTGTCAGTTTGAGCTGGGCTATGCTGGTTTAACTGGTCACTCAGCATGATCAAGCTGGATGACCAGCAAACCAGCATCCAAAACACAACTTCTGCTAGTGACTATAGCACATGCTGGTTTTGCTGGTGACCAGCTATGCTGGTCTATGCTTTTCTAGCAGGGTAACCCTGTTAAAACCCTACAGCAGGAGAGAATGCCTTGTACAGTTTGAGAGAGAGAGATAGATCAGAGAATGAGGTCATATCTTGAGGGGCCAGTATCACAGATAAAGCGTTGACAGGCCAGCTTTTTACTGTCTGTATATCAGTTTCACTTATTTTGCTAAGGTAATCATGTGGGCTCTATTTGATAGCTGTGCTCACCACACATTAACAAACACTGTACTTTCTGAATTAGCTTTTGTTATGGTGGGATGAAGGCTTATTGGAAAGTAATGCACATGTTTGAGAGGCTGAGGATAAAAGGAGAGTGTCTGCAGGTTTGTGTGAATATAAGTGTCATCACTGTTTTCTCTAACCCATCCCATATCTGCTTGGTCCAGAGAAGTGAGCTGACACCTCTGTGAAAGTGTTGACCGTTCGTTTTGTGAGTGTGTGTGTGTGTGTGTGTGTGGGTGTGTGCGTGTATCATGCTCTGGTGACAGATATGCACGCTGGTCAATCACCAACTGAGATAAACACCTCATTAATCTTCGGTTGGCAGGGTGATGACCCCGGCGAACTCTCTGGGATGTAGCCGAGTGTTCACAAGCGGCTGTAATGGAACATTAGGGGTCCTCCATCCTGAACTATGGGTGAAACACCCATTAGCCAATTAGGCCATGAGAAATAACCGCAGCCAAGCAATATGGGTCCAGCTACCATTACTGTGTGCCCAATTAGCAGTGTGACAAGCCAGTAAATTGTGAATGAATGGGGGCTTAAACTGAGAATGGGTCCTCATTTACATGTTGCAAACATAGTTCAATTCATTAAATGAACAAATTCTTGCTCATTAGAAATACCTGAAGTCACATTAGGCAACAGATCTAGAATTAATTGTTAATATATACAAACACATTCACAGTTTTATTCATGCAATGTGCACTCTCAGAACAGATGTGTTAAAAACAATAATTTGCTAATTCAGACCAGACTCTTAATAAAAAGAGAAAGTATGACTGCTGTAGAGATGAACTTGGACTAGTGTTCTGAGTTGCTTCTTCATTAAGTGAGGTCGGATCCCCCTTTGATGAACAAAGACTGGACTGGAAGACGGGACTGAGGAATGAGGAGGGGATGGGTAGGTGGTGGGGTTGGAAATAGAAGGTGGAAATGGAATTTTGTAGGAAATTAGGTAGGAAGAAGCTCCTCATCCCATAGCTAAGTTTTCATTACTTAATCTAACTCCATGTAGTGTTTTATGATACTTTTAACATATATTTAGCACAATATGATACAAAAATTTATTAAAACAGAAACACAAAATGTATTGCAATTTAATATATCATTTTTGAGAGTGTTTTTGAAAGAGCTTTAAAAATCTGCTTGTTGTTAATGAGGTGTGTAGCACACACACACACACACACACACACACACACACACACACACACACACACACACACACATATAATAGACATTCAGTCTGTCATGGGGTTTTTATATGGATATATGTGTGAGTGTGCGACTCAGCTTTTGGTCTGTGGGGGGTCAGGGTTTTTGGGGTCAGTTGTGCGGCCTCCTCTCGTCTCTACTGTTGTCAAACAGTAAAACGTCTCCAAGCCTGTCAGTCATGAAGCCTAATGACTTCTCCAGGCCTCTCTCCTAGCCAGATCCCCTACAGACACCAGTGCTCTGCTCAAAATTTCTGCCTGTTTGGAACACACTTCATAGATCAGGGTGCTTCCAAATGGACTACAGAGAGTCTGGAGCTGGCCTGGGGAGCTGTAGATGTAGAGCTGGTCGATGTTCCTTAGCTCAGCTGGGTGGTTCTAGTATGTTCCAGCTTTTCTGGGAGACCGTGCTCCAATGATGGATGCTGGAGTGGTTCCATTTGGCAGGATGTGGAGTGATTGGTGATTCAGTCCACCAGAGCCGGACGTTGTTTGATGGATGGGCCGGTTCGACCGTCGTTATGTTTACATGGGTGTGACCTTCAACCTCAGTGGGTCAGGAAGGGGTCAGGTTCTGTCGCTTGTAGATGGAGACGGACCGTAGAGCTTAACGGTGGGCTAGAGATGACCAGCAGCTCTGGAGAGCATCTGATGATGGCACTGAGTGGGAAGGGGTTAACTCCTTCTTCTTCCTCTCTATAACTCCCAACACAGTCCCCGTGAATCTCTTGGGCAATTACAGGCCATCGTGGCGCAACCTTTCTGTCCTAGCTTTGCTTTCCTACATTCATCCTTTTCCTAAAACGTACAAGCAGCATGAAGGTTTGCTGTTGCAGAAGATAAAATAGACAATCTGTTATGGATCTAGTAAAAAAGCCACAAAAGAATCTCTGGCCTAAATGTATAATGGCAGTTAGATGTAATCCTCTTTGCTACTTACTTGCTTGTTATATGCATATGTGTGTTCCTATACAGTAACTCCCATAAAAGTTTAATGAG